>NC_034431.1:4847994-4933097 GCF_002078875.1 Numida meleagris | reverse complement strand
GATCCTTCCTCAGGGGCAGTCAGCCCTTAAATGAGGCCTAAGAGGGGTGGAGCCAGGCTCCACCCCTTCTGGTTGCACAGGTGAATTGCCTTCACCTGTGCTCCCAGGGCTGACTGGGTCTTTCCTCCAGGTGCTCAATCAGTGGTTCAGGCCATGACTCAGCAGTTCCCATACAACGACTCTTAAGAAATAGAAGCTGAGGGACTTTGTGCATTTATGTGGTAGAAGGGATCTGACTCAGCTCCCAGCAAGCCAGTTGACCTCGTGGCTAATAGTCAGATCCTGTTGTCACGCTTGCAACAGTCATCAGATATATACAGTCCTACACAGTCCTACTCCTTAGAAGTTGGTAAATCGTCCTGGTATTAGTCACATGATGACAGTATGTTTCACAGAGAAGCGTGCATAACATTCAGAGCAGACCTAGGATTAGACGACAGCGTGGCAGGCATTCTTCCCTTCAGTCTCCCTTGGTAGGTGTGGGAGGTTAACAGCTGAAGCTTCAATCCCGCTGGGCTCCAGCCCAGTCCCAGCTGACCTGCAAGGAGAGGTTGCCCTGGGGAGCATGGCCCTGCAGCACTAAGGCAGCTGGGTGCTGGGACGTGTCCTTCTCCTGTGCACCTATTAGGGCAGCACGAGGAGCTGCAGGGCGGGTGGAAGCGTGTGAGCATCTGTGGCCAAAATGAAGTTGGTCGGCGGTGGGTGTGTGGGTAGAATCCCATGCTGACATTTTAGATACCTCTAACTAAAATAAGAGATAATTGCGAAACAGCAGTGGTAAATGTCATGTGTTCTGCTTCTGTAAAAGAGACGAAGTAGTGCAAACAAGTAGGCAAAGATCATGCAACCAGTAAAGATCATTATGAGTAAGCACAGAAGTAGAAGATCGGCCTACCCCTTTATTGCCAACTTTTTTAGCTGCCAAAACGTAATGATTGTTACATGCATGGATTTCCAAGCAGATCATGCTATTGGTGGCTGTACTGTGCTGTGGGAGGTGATTACTCCCTTGTATGGGAACACAGATTAGAACTCCCACCTCCATAGTGACTGTGGTTTTTGGGATGTACTGGTTTGGGTTTTCTTGGTCTGTTTTAAGTACTGGATTGAAAGAAGTCCAGGCTCTGTGCGCCCTGAGCAAGCTGCAGGCATCGCTGTTCATTGCAGGGGAGTTGGACTGGGTGATCTGGGAGGGTCCCTTCCTCAAACAATTCCATGATTCTATGAAGGCACGTTACCATCTCTCTTGAGTGCTCTGCACATAGTTCTGTCCCCCAGGCTGTGCAGTTCTTAGCTCTGCTTCCAAGTGTTTTTCACCTCCGCTTGTTTCTTTGAAGATCTGAAGGAACTGATAACTTCTGAGAGGAAAGGTCTTATTCTCACCGTCGAGTTTGTGTGCTTTGGAATGTCTTCATGTATAGGTTGGGTGGGACCCTGGGCAGCCTGATTGGGTGGGTGGCAACCCTGCTTGGTTTCCAATGGCTGCATGAGCTCAAAGTGCATTAAATAACCCCCGCGCCGTACGGTTTGTGGAAACTTTAAGGGGACTGCTGGAAGAGCATGTTAAGATGGTATCAAGACTGTGCTTAATTTATGGAAAAGAAGGGAGGTTAACACATGAGACAGAAATCTGCTATTCTCTTTGTAAGTGAAAGGTCATGTTACTGAGCACTGCAGGGTGGATTTGTGAAAAATGAGCTCCTGTTTGCTAGGAATTAGAATGAGTATCTGATGGGCTTTTTTTTTTTTTTCCCCCCCACTTCTGACCTTTAAAGATGCTGCTCTTAGATTGATAAGCAGGCTGATGCTTTTAGCAACCCAATCTGAAATTTCTTCCTTGTCCAAGGGCTATCTTTCTCATTCTGCAGGTATTACTTCCGCAAAACATTTCTATAAAGCCCTCCAGAGAAAGAGGTGCGCAATGAGTGCGTCTTATCTGACACACAAAAGGAAAACTCAGGTTTGCTTTAAATGGATAAAAAAGCAAATTTCCTCTGGTCTAAATGAGAGGTCGTCGGGTCCCTGTGTCTCTGCAGTGTAGCTGCGTGGGTTCTGCCAGATCTGCGGCTCCTGTGAGTAGGGATGGCAGGAAGGGACAGCTCGAGTGGCAAAAATAAGGCCAGGAGATGTGGTGCAGGAAGAAGGATCCTGGGAACAGGGTGCCCGGGGAGTCGATAGTGCTCCATCCCTGCAGACAGCCAAGGTCAGGCTGGACGGGGCTGTGAGCACTGATGGAGCTGTGGGTGTCCCTGTGCACTGCAGGGAGTGGCACCAGGCGGCCTTGGAGGGTCCCTTCCAACTCCAACATCCAACAATGCAACAACGACAGAAAAGTTCCATTTTCTCCAGGTGTGGTGCTGCATCGTCAGGATGCGCAGGGGCTGCTCCCTGGCCCCGCGTGCCTCGCTTCATTAAATGGAGGGCTGCTGTTCCAGCTTGGCAGTCACACTAAGAGGCTTTCACTATGTTTATTTTATGTTCCTAGAGTGCTTTTGGCAAGTGAAGTGATGCGACTGTGGACACCCTTAGTATTTAAATCCCTGTAACAGGGCTCTCCTGTGCGGTGCATTCTGTCGGACGGGCAATCTCCTGCTGTCCTGGGCAATTAGGTGGGACCATGCTTCCTAAAGAGGGAAAGTGTGCTCCCGAGCAGTCAGTGCTTTTCTGGTGACGTCTCCTTCCGTTGACCTTTTTCACTCCTTGTCTTTCACTTCAAGCAGGAGCTGAAGGTGTGGGTTCTAGCAGGACTGCGCTCTCAATCTTTGTCAGAGCAATTAACGGGAGGAGTCCTGCTGTGCGGTTCTGTTTCCTAGGGAGGACAGTGATGCTCAAGTAACTCTCCCACCTCAGTTCTGAGACCGTTTTCTGACCTGTTTCTGCATTTTGCCAAATTTGCTGTTTCCTGCATGGTGCTGGAATCCCATAGCCCTGATTCCCTCCGTACGGTGACTGATGCCCTCTGATGAGCGCTCAGCAGCCGCTTTCTGGGTCATCTCCAATGGTTCTGGTGCAGAGCAGGGGTGGGTGCACTGTGCTGGCAGAGCTGTGACAATCTGGGCTTCCTCTGCCTTCTATCCCTCGGCTGACAGCTTCTTCTCAGCAATTAGTTTACCAATTCTCTCTTAATGTGAGATGCTGTAATTATGAGTTTTTACCCGTGCAACCCTTTTTCAAATAAAGATGCTGAATTTCTTCTAGATGCTACCTGTATTACAAAACAGCAGAGAACGTGTGCAAAAGCCTGAAAAGCGTAAAAATATATTTGTCGATGTGTTCAGCATCTCTGAGCGTGATTTTTAACTAAACGGTGCGTTGAGTTCTGGTTTGTCAAAGTGACATTGTGGAGTACGGATCCATATATTAACAGCACTGTTTCTTATGAAGAATAGACTCCCTTCTGTGCTAAGGCATGGTAGCCTCACCTTCAGGACGTTTCGGTGTTCTGTTTTCTGCAGGGAAAGCTCCCATTAAGCAAGGATACTCTTTATTTTAGTACTCATTTGTGAATGCCACCTTTGCATAAGCACAATACTTTGGGCAGCGCTGTAGCAGTGCAGTATCAGCGTAATGGAAATCTCATTGGACCAGCCAAGTTCCCTGGTTTGGAGCCAGACATCTGGGTTTGGGTTTTTTATTGCATTCTTTAGTAGTATTAGGAAACCTAATAAAGCCGCCTCTCCAGGGTATTGTGTTAAGAACCATATTCCCAACCAATTACAAAACTGTTCTACATCAGTAATGAGCCCTTGCTTTGGGATGGCGGGAAGGCAAGCACAAAACTTTCAATGAAAGCTGTGAAACCTTTTCACTTGAATAGATGTGTGCTTGTTAATTGGGATCGCCATCTGACGTGTTCCCTTCAGCTCTGGTTGTGTGTCAGCAGTGGGGGAGGGAGGTGTTAGCACGGGAAGGATGATGGAGATGCTGATTTTGTGGGGTTTTGCTTTTAATGGTTTTGTGGGCTTTTTTTGGCAGTGATGTTGAGGCACGGTTGTTGTTTTTTTTTTTTCAGACCAAAGGGTGCCCGGGTAATCTTCTCAGCTGAAAAATCCCAACTTGCAGTTGGGATAAGGACTGACCCAAGAATAGGGCAGTGAAGAGAAGCCCAGGGTTACGGCCACGCTTGGCAGTAGCTTGTAGCCCATGGAGAGCCCAGAGAGCTGTGGGGTCACGGTGCTGGCAATGCACAGAACTGAAGCAAGGGGTCTGCGTTCCTGTCTGCCTCTGGCTCGTGTAGCAGCATCAGTGTTGGTGTTGGTTTAGAAGATAGACCAGGAGTGCTCACTGTGAGCCAGCATGAGGGGTCCATCCTGCAGGGAGTGAGAGCAAGGCAGTGCGAACCGGTGCAGTGCGGAGGTTTGGAACTGGTGGTGTCAAGCGCTGTCTGGCAGTTGCAAGGGAGAGTGACGAGCTTAATTAATTGTATGGCCTTTCAGATTGGAACGAGGAGAGCGGCAGCTAAATTTCCTTCTTTTCCAATTCCCTCCCCCCGTTTGGTTACACTATTGTTTCTTTTGGCATATTAAAGTAGAATTTGACTTCAGTCATTATCTACTGTCCCCCGCGTTACCTCCATGTAATCGGCTTGGTGTACGTTGTCAAAATCCTTAGCTTTATGCAGCAAGGTTTGTTAATGAGCAGAATGCAGTTCCTTTTTTTTTTTTTTTTAATTTTTTTTAGGAAATTATAAGAAGCGGCATCCCCATAAAATCTTATGATTCATGATCGTTTGTTTTGTTCTCATAATGCAACCTAAACTAAAAAGCCATTCATCAAACTGTAAGGGCTGCTCGTGGCTGTCTCTGGGTAGCACGCAAGGGATAATTCATCCCAAACCAGAGAAAAGCGCATGTTCGTTGATCCATTTCCAGGCGTGCTGTTTAGATTCCCTTATTCAGGGCTGTGACAGGAAGATGAGCTGCTACGGGATTAAATATATGCAGTAGAAAAACGAAATTTTCCTGGTTGAAGTAACCTAGCTCATTTTCGGTGTTAAGCATATGGCGTCTGTGTCAGTGTGTTTTTCTACGAAACCCGAGTGTTTTATCTCATCAACCGAGCTTAATAAAATCCATTCACAGAATCTTTATTCCATGGTAATGAGTTTCAAGCAGGAACCGAACGAGCTAGCTGCTGGGGCGAGCGGTGCAGGCGCGTTGCACTTGTTGCAGGAGGGACGTTGCTGCTCCAATCTGGGCGAGTCGTTAACGTTGCCCTGTAGGTGGAACTCATGGAGCGCCTTGCAAGGATGGAGTGATTTATGGTGCTGCACGCTGGTGGAACGGCTCCAGCTAACAGCTAACCTACACGGCTGGGATCCATTGTTAAGCCAGTTTGTCATCTGCTCGTGAGTGTTGTGTAGGTTATACTCAAGATACGTTTGTTTAATAAAAAAAAAACAAAAAACTAAAAGCACCTTTGGTGCAGAACCTGCCAAAGTGGCGTTTTAGCAAAAGCCATTTTAAACTTTATAAACTGCTTTTAAAAGATTGATCGGGGCTGTAATTTCGGTGACTTACTAGAAAAATACCTACGATGAATTGCACTTAGCGCTTGTAGCTCCAGAAATGTGATGTATCATGCAGTTTGTTGACGATGTTATTGAAAGGTCAGCTTTTCTGGGTTTAGAAGAAGAAGAAAGGTGTTTTTGACAAACCTTATGAGGATGTAGAGGGTTTCTTTAATACAATGTTGTTAATGCATGCGATCTGTTTGTCTCGTTTTGGCTGCAGTACAAAAGCAATGCCATCTAGTTGGACTCCTGGGAGTATGCCCAACTCCGAACCTACCTGTGTGCTCTTCAAGCTTTGAAAAATGGATGGTTTTCCAAAAGCGTAAGAAAAATGATCAGTTGTCCTTAAAAGAAAACACTGCATACCAATGCGGGGCCCCACTGTGTCTGTGCAGCAATGCTAGTGTGTGTGTGTGGGAAGAGAAGCTTTATTTAATGCTAATAATGGTAGAGATAATGTTGGCTTTGTGATAGTCTCAGGCACAGCTGTTGTGCAATATCCACGTCGGTACACGGTGTGAATGGCTGCAGCAAGGTATCCAACCTCTAAGATTTCTTTTCTTGCTCTTTGGTTCTTGAATGGATTGCTCTGGTTTATTGGAATAGCGCTGACTTTGTGCTCGCCATAATTAATTCTCTTTTCCGGGCTGGGGGAAAGTTGGTTATAATTTCCTGTGTTCTTTTATCATAAGGCCAAAGGAGAAACTCAGCGCAGGGAGCAGATAGGAGCAGTGCACACATGCATTTTAAATTCAGTTTCAAGCAGTTAAGAAGATAGATTTTCAGTGGAGTGGTCTCTCTCTATTAGCACACAATCCTGAAACAAGGTGACCCAGAGGATTGGTGCAGGACGTGGTGTCCATTTCAGAGATCTCTGCCTAAGGATTGTTGGAGCAGGCGTTGGCTTCATCTCCATCCTCCGTTGGGTGCTCGGTACCCGCTGCCCCATCCACCTGCACCGCGGGAGCCAGCACGGTGTTGATGCCACCAGTGAGCACTGGGGAGCACCATGAAGGCAGTGGTTTCCCAGCCGGCCGTGTCCTTCCCCCCAGCTCCGTTCACACGCGGTAACTTCCTAGAAGTCTGCAGTCTGTTGCCTTGCCAACGCCGCGCATCGCTCGCGGGTGGGAAGCAGCCGGCAGCACGGAGCCGTCCCCAGCAGCGCTGCTGAGCGCGGGAGAGCAGAGCGGGAAAGGGAGAGGATCTCCATGACTTAAAATCACGCATTGACAGACTGGGGAAGTGGGGAATTAATCAATACGTATTTCCAGCAATCAGCGTGGAACTGTAGAAGGGCTCAGGTGGAAGGGGACCTCAGAGCCCACCCAGTGCCACCCCCTGGCCATGGGCAGGGCTGCCCCACACCAGCTCAGGCTGCCCAGGGCCCCATCCCACCTGGCCTTGAGTGCCTGCAGGGATGGGGCACCCACAGCTCTCTGGGCAGCCTGACAACATTCACTCCTTGCTACTTCCAAAATAGGACAGCAGCATAATTTTTTTAATGATGGGTAATGGTGAAACGCATCCATTTCAAATCTGGGTTTGCCTTCATGTCTGAAGTCAGCGCTTGATGTCGTTTGCAGTCAGCTCCGTGCCTGCTGTCCCGGTACCCGCTGGTGTTTACCATGCACATGTCATCAGCAAATTGAAAATTACTTCTAGCGGGCTCCATGTGCGTGTTTTTGTACCTCTCAGGGGAAAAGAGAAAATTTAAAACGAATTTTAGAAGTTCTTTAAGCTTTTAACATGCAACAGGCACGCCAGCATCTCATAATGCACCGTGCTTGTGCTTTTTTCTCTCCGACAGTTCATCCCTGGGAAGCAGCTGCACACACACACGCACACAAATGGCATTTATCTCAGCTGATGGTGGTTCTGTGGTCACCATGCAGGTGACAGTCACGTTGTCCAGGTGGGCAGGGGACACTTGGCCACCTTCAGGACGTGGCACCGTGCATCCGTTCCTGCTCCACACCTCGTGTTCTGTGAGCAGGATTCCTGGGCTGCCACCAGCTCAGGGGCCTTTGGCTCTGCGTGTTGGTTTTACATTGCGTGGGTGGAGAGGTGTAAGCCTGGCAGAATCAGAGAGCAGGAGGTGCCGGAGCAAAGCAGGGTGCTACTGAGCAAAGCAAAGCGTGCTGGCTTCCACGGCGCCGCTGAGCGCCTACAGGGTCCCGTAAGGAATTTCTCCTCTTCTCACTCTGATTTGTGGGAGCAGCAGCAGACCTGGCAGCTGGTAGAGCTTGTGACAACACATAGGACTTTGTTTTGTTTTGCTTCCATAGCAAATTGTTAATGAAGACCCATCCCTGACCCCCTTTTCTTGCTCTCTCCTGTCCCCAGCCCCACCAGCCTTGCTCTCTCTGCAGCTCTGCAGTTTGCTTGCTGGCTGCGGTGGGCGACGGTGAAAGCATCCCACCACGCCCGGGAACGTAGCAGAAAATTAACATTACAGTCAAAAAGATGAAAATATGAAATGTGAAGGCTTTTTTTTTTTTTTTTGTGCTGCGGTTTTGCCTTGCAGCGTGCTGCTTCAAAGAAGCAGTGAATTGAAGTCACTAGCTGTAGCTGTCTCGTTCTTTCTCGAGGCAGTGTTTTGATAAATGTTGATGAGTTTAACTGTAAAACTAAATGACATTTATAGCACGATGTATGCTTTACCCACTGCTTAATTATATCTAATGGTGTTGCATGTAAAAGGCATTTACCACTTTACTTTTGTTTAAAACGACAATCTAAACCTCAAGGCCCGTGTTGTTTTTTAAAGAAAGACGAAGGCTTAATTAAAAACTAAATACAATCTATTTTTAAAAGGCAGCCACAACTTTAATATGTGATACAAATTACCAAGCGCTCGGTACACGTGGTTGTGAATTCCGAGCGGGTGGGCTCCTGTTGTTGGCACTGGTGCTGCAAACCAGGAGCAGAACCATTCACTGCTGCACGGAGGTGCTGAGCAATCAGACACGTTCCCTTCCTCCTTATTTCTGTATTGTTCCTCTAAGTGCTGTATCACCGCTGTAAGTCCAGAGGCAGTGGAGGGGGTAGGGCTAATGTAGTTGTAGAATGATAGAATCACAGAGTCACCAAGGTTGGAAGAGACCTCTGAAATCATCCAGCCATCCACCTAGCACCAATGCTTTCCCACTAATCCGCATCCCATAGTACAACATCTGAGCACAGCGATGCGCTCGGGAGCATCCGCCCTTCCTGCTTCGGTCACGGGTGTGCTGGAAGCAAATCCCATAGATGGAGGGGGGAAAAGAAAAGTGCGCACTGTCCTTTCCTATTTGTATTTTTTTATATTTCATTTACCCCCTTCACCGGAGAGAACCACGGGGTGTGGGCTGACAGAGGGACCTGCAGAATCCGTAGCAAGTAGATTAATGCTTAAAGACACCGGCGTCGGTCTCTTCCTGCCGTTTATAAACCTGATGGGTGGCAGACTGAGGGCTGCTTCCACATGTTTTCTCCCTCTCCTGTGAAATAATAAATATGGTAAAATGGCTCTCAGAACTGCCTTTATCACAGGGATGAATCAGGACAGTTGGTGTAGCAAGAGACTTAAAACTTACAAATATGTTGCCCTTTAGGCTAGCATTCATCATTGTGTCTGATCTGGAATCCAGACTAAAGCCTTTTGTTATTATATACCTTTTTATCCTTCTTTTTTGGAAGTAGACGTAGGAAGGAGTTCTCGCTTTGATTGTAATGCTGAGACTTTTTTCTCCCTGATTTTGGGGGGGGGGGGGGGGCTGATAGTGTCTGTCATTCTTTCTGTGTCACAAAAGATGTTGTCTCTCATCTCTTCCTTCTGGGGAAAACGAGGAAAAAAATAATAAAGGCAAAAATCCCCTAAGCACAGTGCCCCTTCCCCATCAAACTGCGATGTACCGATATTTAAGCAACCCGGGGCCCTTAGGACTGGATTTCCCAAGCACTGAAAAGCAGCAGCAGAACTTCAGCAGAGAGATGAAGCAGGAAGTTTCTCAGCTCTTTTATGAGCAGTTATTAAGCGAAGGCAATACGAGCAATGCTGCTCATAGAAATGACTAATCAGAAGCGTGAAGCCCACCCAGTGCCACCCCCCGGCCATGGGCAGGGCTGCCCAAACCAGCTCAGGCTGCCCAGGGCCCCATCCCACCTGGCCTTGAGTGCCTGCAGGGATGGGGCACTCCATTCACCACCACTCTGTGGGCCTGGCCATCCATCCACCTCCTTGGAAGGTGACATTCTGCATCCTCGGCGACGAGCTTTCACTTCCACATCGCCCATCCCGGATTTGTTGGACGCCTTCTGCAGAGGTCAGTGATGGCACCAGCACTGTGCCTGGCAGCCCAATGGGGCGGCTATAGGGCAGCAGAGGCACCCAGTGCTGAGCCACAACCCTGCTCAGTGAGCTGCAAGCCGCCCTCTGCCTGCAGACGTGATGGGACTGTAATCCAAAGCCATGACATTGCTGCGCGTGCTCTTGTTTGTCCAAAGAGAACATGAAGAGCAGGCAGATAACGCGCGTTATCAACTTCTTGAGTTGCTTTGCTGTTGCAGTGCGAGTGGAGATCAGCTCTTCTCCCGTGATTTCAAGCTGTGTATTAACTTCAAAGGGCGAAATACAAACTTAATTTAATCCCTGGAAGAACTCATCCCCTTGCATTCGATGTTTGATGTGCTTGTACGTGGAGGCATGGTTTGGATGCACGTGCATGCAGTCGCTCAGGTTGGTGGATATTTTTGCTCTCTCATTTCGCGTATCCGAACACTTCGGATAAAAGTTCTGGGGGTGTTTGCTTCCAGTCTTACAAAACAACTCCTGTGTATAACACAGCAGATAAAGCGGTGTAGTTTAAGACTATCTGCATGCTGCCTTACTTAAAGGATGGGAATTGGCCAGAATACCTCATGGAAAGTACTGTATTCCAATTCATCATCTATTATCCCATTGTGCCTTGGGACATTTTCTGCAGGCTTGCACATTTGTTACTAATTTTGTCATTTAATTCTCGCCTTTTGCAGTGACAGAACGAAAGATTTGAGAACAGCTTTAAATTACATGCGCAGGCAGTTAAGGGAGATCCTTTTTTATGAAAGAGATCAAGCTGTTGATCAAAATTCATCTCAGATACTTCATGGAAATAAAGATTTCTTGGATTTAGAAGAGATTATTAAGCTGCGCATTGTGACAGATGCTACTGACAGTAAAATATTATGGATATTAAAAATCTGCAAGAAATGGGTTATAGGTATGAATACAAGAATTATCTGCTCGTTAGAATAAAATGGTTCCCATCATCTGTCTTAAAACAGTTTTCCTCGTTATTGGAAAATCCCATCATTCAGTGCTGGCTTTTTTGTTGGGGTGCAGGCGTAGGTAATGCGGTGTCTAATAATGGAGTGCACCGAGAAATGGGCTCTGAGAGCGACGAGAGCTGTACAGAAGCCACGGAAATCACAAAGACAACCTCACAAGTGGAAGGGTCACCTCTGGTTGTCCCACATCCATACAAGTGTCCCTGCCCTTGGCTGCGTGGGGAAGACGTGGCACCAAAGGAAGAGCTTGCCGTGCCCTGCAGGTGATGGATGTTCTTGGTAGCGTAGGTTCTGTGCCCCAGCGTGTGACCATGGGGCTGCTGCCAACCTGTGCAGGATCAAAGTGGAGGTGACGATGCAGGTGGCACACCTGCGGGCATGGCATCTCCTCGGGTCCTTGGGATTTCAGGATGGGTTTTACAGCTCGGTGACAGAAACAGGAATGAATGCGAGGCAGCGCGTGCTGTTAAATAATGTTGTTCTAATAACGTGAGCGTGCTGAATGCACTCATTGTCTGTGAACGCGGATTATTTATTAATGCTGCTTCCTCCTACCTGCAGCAACCTGCTGTACGCCGCCAGGCTCCAGTTCCTCGCAGAACAAGTCAGAGCAGGTGCAGGAAACTGGATGTGTGTTTTAAACTCTAGATTAATCAAGGTCTCCTTCCTTAGATCCGGGCTATGTGTGTCCTTGATAGCGCTGTAGCTGGAAGATAAAAAGCTGATAAGAAATTCAGTATTAGAACAGCATTAATAATAAATGAATGTTGATCCTAATTGAGTATTATTTAAACATACTGAATGGAGGCAGCGGTCCGCTGGGAGCATCTTATGTTGTCAAACTACTTCTCCCTCTCCAGTGCTGCTTCTGAACGTCTCTCTTTGGTAGCAGGGGTGGATTGCTGGCTTTCAGGCGGTGTCCTTGACGGATGATGTCTTGCAGTGGTGACAGCGGAGTTGGAGGAACGCGTGCACAAAACTTGTGACAGGTGCACGCGGTGCATTTCTTTCGAGGCCGCGCACGGCTTTGCCCTTTGCTTTCGTTTTTGCTTTCACGCCCACTCTCTTCACTTCTCCCTTTTCTTTCCCACCTGACAGCCCCATTTAGAGGCCAGCAGGCATTGCTCAGGGGTGACCAGCTGCTCCTGCTCAAGCAGCGGGTGACTTCCTCCTCCTGCCTCGCCGGTTCCTGCGCCTTCTCAATGCTTTCCACAGTGCACACCTTTGAGACGTGATGAGTGGTAGCACTGTGAATCGAGCATCTCCTGTCATCCGAAGTCCTCACTGTTTCTAAATTGCTTTGTTTGTGATTGAAAGCATCTTGGAGCCGGGAGTTGGGCAGGCAGTAGTGAATGACCCATGTAGCTGTTTGAGATCATGTTGTTCCATAGAGCTTTTTCCTCTCTGGTAAAAACGAAAACATTCCCTAATTTCCTTTTCCCCGCTCGGTAACCAGTGAATGATTTTTAGCTGGGCGTTTGTCTTGCTGCACAAGGCAGAGCAATGTGGCTGCACTGCAGCATGGCTCAGTGCTCACCCATCCTTCAGCCTCTGAACCCAAACCACAGCTACCCGCAGACCAGACCGTCTGTTTCTCCATCCTAAGCTATCGGTAAGGCTCCTGAGAGTGCCTCCTTCCTCATAATACCCATGTACAAGAAGCGCTAACCTAAAATAGGAAGTTAATTCCGTGCAGCGTCTTGGCTTGCTTTCTGGTCTGAGCTCCTATCTTTGCTCCCATTCTGTCTGCAGTGGTTTACTTTCTTCCCCTGGAAGGAAGCTCTGCTGGTTTTTGGGTTTTTTTTTTGGATCTTTTATTATATTTTTCCAAAGTATTTTTGTGACCCTAACCCAACCGAAGTTGCTCCATCACAAGTAACTTGCAGCAGCACCCTGTAAGTCATAGAGCCATGGAAGGGCTCAGGTTGGAGGCTCTCTGCCTGATGTGCTGCATCCAGGGACTGCTGCTGCACCAATGGCCTTTGGCCACAGCACTGTGATAAACCCCTGCCCTTAGCAGCACAAAGCAGTCGTTTAATAAGTGATTGTTTTGCGGTGTACTGACTGCTTCCAGAATAGAAGGAGAAGTTCAGCCTGTTCCTGAAAACTGCTCTTCAGGTGCGTTAGTTAAACAGGGCAAAGCATCCCTACCTATAAATATGGGTACATAAAAGGCTGCAATATCAACACCTTTTATATATGTGAGCTGCCAGATGAGGTAAGAAATTAGTTCTGAAAGAGGAGAAATGTAGCCAGCAGCTTTCCAGCTTCGCCATGGCAGCAAAACGTATAAATTGTGCTTCCAGACCTCGTTGTGGTGAGTGTGACTGGTAGGGTTCTTGCTCCACGTGGTCATACTCTAAAAAAGCCTGAATTTCTGGCGATCGTTGTAAATGATGTTCTCTTAGGAGACTTGATTTGCTTGGAAACGTGGAATGAGAAAAAACAGATTTGTGGAACGGTGGGCTTTGTTGCAAAAAGCTGCATTAATCCTGAGAGCCGTGACGGATTCCTCTCTGCCGCGTTCCCGCGAGCCTTGTTTGCAGTGCCCCACCGAAGGCAGCGGCAGATAAGATCTGTATTGATTCTGAGCATCCTCTGATGGTAACCTTTGAGGGGACAGGCAATGTATGGCCGTGGAATTTTATCTATCAATATCTGAGTAATAGAAAGACAAGCATGACATCTAATCCCAACACAGGTGACAGATGATAAATCTGAGCTGGTGTGGTTGCTGGTAATGGGAGGCAGCGAGAGGGAGGGCTGGCAGACGTGGTGAAGTCAGGAAATGCTTCGGGCTGAGAGATCTTTAGGCCAAACGTGTGCGTTTTCATTATAGGAAAAGGGGCTTTATTCCCAACTGCAGCATACAAGATGCAAATCGTTTACATGAGATACGGACTGCTTGGTTGTTCTTAGCACGCAATGCAGTGTGAAAGACCAATGCTCACCAGATGTGTTGACCTCTAAGCGGGTATTTTGCAGGGGTGGTGTTGGGCTGGCCCTTGTGTTTGCTGCCCCACTCCTGGATCCATCCCATAGCTCTGTGCTGTGGCACCATGGTGTGCTCCACGCTCCCTTTGCAACCAGTGCTTCCAACACACCCTGGGCTGGGGCAGCCAGTTGGAAATGGGGCACTTCCAGCAGCTTCAGGAGTAAAGAATGCTGAGGATTTTAATAATTCATGTGAAGAGTGATTCAGCAAAGGGGCCACTCTCCTTTGGACTAACAATACTTAGCCAGCTACGTTGCTTTAGCAGTATTTCCAATCAGTTTTCTATCTTTATACCATCTCGGTTACACGCCAGCAGAAAGAATTCCCCGATGCAATTTCATCATGCAGAAATTCACAAATGTTTAAAGTAAATATAACCCTTCGGTGTCAGTTTGGAGCTATTGTCATCTTTTATTCTTACTCTTTAAACAAGAAAAGCAGTAAAGGTGGCTGTAGCGTTGGTTGGTTTGTTTTTTTTTTTTCCTTCCTCCAGAAATTTAATAGCTCTGCACAACTTGCTCAAATTTGCAGTATATTTTTCTGAAGTGTATAATTCATAACGCAAACATGCTCCCCATAATAAGCGATTTTTTTTAGCACCATCTCGCGTGTTCTCTCTGAAGCCAGGAGAGCACTTCAGCAGAGGAACGTTGGCTGCAGCTCAGGGAGAGCTGGGCAGAGGGGTTCTGTGCCTCGCTGGGTGAATCAGCGATGAAAGGTGCTGAAAGCATTCACACGTGTGTACACTTGTTAAAATATGTATCGAGAAGAGAGGGAAATAGGTTCCTGCAATTACAGAGGTGGAGTAAAGCGTATGACAAGAAAATTAAATAGCTTGCTGAATGGTGGAAGTGTTTTTGTCCCTGCAGAAAAATGTCAGGGAAACTTGCTGAAATTCACAGTAAATAACGGAATGGGAAGGCTTGTGGTGGCCGGGCCCAGAGGTGGCGTGGCATGCAGGAGTCCAGTTGGATTACTGGTCATCTGAAATCAATGTATGCGAGGTTGGGTGATGGAGCCTGCCAGAGAAAGGCATCACAGCATCATAAGGGTTGGAAAAGAGCTCTGAGATCATCCAGTCCAACCGTCCACCTACCGCCAGTTCTGCCCGCTGACCGTGGCCCTGTGTACTCCATCTTCCCTTTCCTTGAGCCCCTCCAGGGACGGTGACCCCCCCACCTCCCTGGGCAGCCTGTGCCAGTGCCCGACCACTCTTCCTGAGAAGAAATTCTTCTTAATATCAAAGCAGCCCTTAGAAAACCAAGCAGAGTGAATGGAACGCAATGGAAGGGGGGTGAAAAGAAGGCATCTCCCACCATTGCTGCATTTAGGGCCGATCTTGGCTCTTCTGATAAATTAGCGTGGAGCTTTCACCCGGTGTCTCCATCTTTTTCAGTTTCTCCTTCTGAAAAACGATGAACCTGAACAAAGAATTGTTCTCTAGCTGGAAAAACAGAAGCATTGTACTTAATGCCAAGTAGCTCCTTAATTGATGCGCTTCATTAGTGACAGGCAATAGCTGTATTTTTCCAGATCCGTGATACTGAAAGTTGGGGAATAGTTTCTGTGAATATTAATCCCTCACCCCCTGTTTTCCACCGCAGAGGAATTCAGGCTTTTCGCTTATGCTCTTCCAGAGTGAGGGCATCAGGTGCTGCCAAAACTTAGAGCAACAGAATTGACGTGGAAATCAGCGCCCTTCATCAAAGCGATCCTTTTAAAGCCAGCTTTTCTGGTAGAGGAAGAATAACGCGCGTGAAATCTGAAAGCAAACGTGAATGCGGCGTGAGCGTTCCCGCATCAATTTGCTGTAGTCGAAACTTCAGACGCGGGAGTGGAGATGCTCATATCCCATTTCCTCCCTTTCCTTTGAGCGTCGTCTGCTCCGTTGGGTTCTGAGGCTGCGCTGGGACGCCGTGCTATGAAGCAGCCGTCACTCACAGCACTGGGGGATTTTACACAGGGCACAACTTCACATCAGCTTATTGGAGATGACAGCAAAACAAACTTGAAAATGAGATTTTCTAGAGTTCTGTTTGTTTGCCAGCAGTACTTTTTTTTTTGAAGAGCTCTTTCCCAGAGGAGGCACAGTTGCATTTTGGCCATACTAAGGCAGTTGCTCGCCATAGAGAAGGTTTTGAAGAGACAAGTAAGAGCTACTTGAATGCAGGAAAATCTCAGAGACACTTGACTGAAGGTCACGAAAGTGATAATTAGATCTTATTAGAAGAGAAAGTTGCTATTTCAAAATGTTAGATGTAAATCTTGGTTGAACGTAAAATTTTCCTCCAAGGTTGAGAATGAAATTGAAAGAATAATTGTTCAGAAATATCCATGAGCAGCTTTGGATTCTGTGGCTTTGGAGGGTTTCCATTATTATTTTTTGCCTGAGCTGGGCATAGAAGAAAGAATTTCGGGGCAGAAAGGTATCAGTAACTGGCAGCCAGCTGAAGTGAGCAAACGCTCATGCCGGGCTGGTGGGGCTGAGAAACCCAATTTTATGCTAAGAAATTGCTCTTTCATGTTATAGTCTAAAAGCCCTTGGCTTCTTCAGCAGAAATATGAGTAATTTTCACAACGCAGTATTATTCAGTGTTATTGCTGTCATCTGTTCACAGCTGTACCTTGAGCAAAATGCGTTCCTCCCACTCGCTCGGAGCTCTCCTGGGGTGTGAGTGTGAGCTCGGGGCACCTCCTGTGCCCATCTCCCACCTCCCCGCTCCGTGTGATGGTGGTGGATGCAGACATGTGCTCCTGCGTGGTGCCTGTGATGGCCATGGGTGCTAGCCACGCTCTAAGGTGATGTCTGTGGTGGCCATGGATGTGTGCTCCAACGTGGAGTCTGGTGGCCATGGACATGTGCTCCAGTGTTGTGTCGGGTGGCCACAGATGTGCTCCATCATGGAGTCTGATGGCCATGGACATGTGCTCCAACATAGAGTTTGGCAGCCACAGATGTGCTCCAACATGGAATCTGGTGGCCGTGGACACGTGCTCTAATGTGATGCCTGTGATGGCCATGGACATGTGCTCCAACATAGAGTTTGGCAGCCACAGATGTGCTCCAACATGGAATCTGGTGGCCATGGACGTGTGCTCTAATGTGATGCCTGTGATGGCCATGGACATGTGCTCCAACATTGTGTCTGGTGGCCACAGATGTGATCCAGCGTGGAGTCTGGTGGCCATGGATGTATGCTCCAACGTGGTGTCTGTGATGGCCGTGGTCACAGCCTCCAGCGTAGTGCCTGTGATGGCCATGGATACATGCTCTAAGGTGATGCCTGCTGCACACCAGCACTCAGCCCTTCTGCTGTGTCAGTCCCAGCTTTTAACTTGCAAGGCTTTCAGCATCTCTCTTTGGCAGACAAAATGGACTGGGAGATGCGAAGAGACTAATAATAGTGCAATTACACTCCCCCAGCCTGTCAATACTAACAGGTGCCCTTGAAGCTGGTGCAGTCGGTGTCTGAGACTGGAGTTGTGCTGCTCATGGAGGCAGGATCGTGCATCTTCGTGCAAAGCAGCTCCGTTAGGCAGCAAAGGCACTGATTTAGGACTCGTTCCTCGAGCACATCTTTCCTACGTGCCGTATGAGCTGCGTCGCATGCTCCTATGCGCACGTTTTGTAGACAGCCCGATCTAAAATTGCTACCATTCTCTTCCGCGTGAAAAGATGTCACGAAACTAACTCTGTAGAAAGCAATTTGCCTTTTGTTGCCGCCACAATTAGCGTGGATTGTCCATTCTTCTCAAAACTTCAAGTGTGACGGCGGTCTCTGGTAGGACAGCCTGCTCGGGCTGCGGGGCCGGATGCGCCGAGCTCCAGCAACTTGCTTTCAGCACGCCATCGTCGATGCTGTCCCATCTCCTTGAGGCAAATTTGCTGGGAGCGTAAAGCGTGATTTGTTTTCCTTCTTCTTCCTGCTCTGTAGCATCCCTGCATCTCGTTGCTGCAGAATGCCCGTTCAGTTACTGCAGTCTTTCTGAAGAGGCAGATTGTGATGCTTTGCGGGGATGCTGATCTCTGTGATGGATGGAAAGAGCACGGGAGCCTCTCAGTAAAATAGCAGTGACAAGGAGACAGAGCCTTTGGTGTAGGTAGATTGCCAGGTGTTGTTAATACTTGCGTAATGTTTTCAGTTGGTTATTTAATCACTACGTTCCTCTTAGATAGCTGAAATTGGTAAGTTTTGACATCGAAATTACATTCATTCTGTGGATTGATCATCATGTCATATTTTTCCTCCAAGACACAAACAAATAGTTTGTGTATCTGAGCGTCAATTTATTTTCGTTTTTGTTTTTTTTTTTTTCCCTTTGACTCAATTTATTAAGAGGAATTTGGTGAGCTTACGTAGCTGAGGTTTCATGAAAATTACTCTTTCTTGGAAAGCGTTTCTGTCTGTTTTCTGTGTATGGAGTCAGCAGTGCTGCTGCCCGTGATGAGGTACCTGTGGCTGGTGTTGTGCTGGGAATTGGAGAGGCATGCTCACAAGCACGTATTTCTCATCTTTCCCTCTCCTCCCCTTGATGCTTTGCTCTATCCCGATGTGCTGCAAGTGGAAAAGAGAATTAATTTTCAATGTGACCACTGCATATGAGCCAAGGTCCCTGCGCTGTGCCCACCTCGGAGAAACTTGTTCTAACACAATTTGCTGCTCAAAGTCTTCTTACTTTACAGCCTTAGAAACAGATACTGCAGTGGTCCGAGGCAGCAATACAAGTGCAAAAATTAATTGTTCAGCTTCTAGCCAAAATATTCCCCTGAGTGCATTACATCCCTCCATCTTCTTCTTCCTTCCAGAAGGTTTTCTACATTGCACAGTGAAAGAATCACTTTAAGTAATAAAGGAAACATGCAAAGCATTTTTTTCTTTCCCTTACATTGCCGATATCTGTTTTGGTTATTACACGTGCTCATTAATTTTATATCCAGATGCTGCATGGATGTGGCAGTTCCCCCTGAAGCCCACCCATGGAAGCTGGCTCATCTCACGTTCCTGTTTTCCTCTCTCAGGAGCAATGCATTACACTTCAGCTCAAGAATGTTCTTGCATCTTACGTCAAGTGCAAGTCATCCAGTGTGTGTAGGCAGCGATGAGAAGCTCAGTCCAGGAAAGCATGTTTTGAAGAACTGCCTACCTGCGAGCACAGGTTATGTGTGTGCACAGGCAAAAAGATTTCCTGCTGAGTGTGGGTAGAGCTTAAAAAAAAAAAAACAAAAAAAAACCTGATTTTCATTTGCAATTCTTTGTTCTCTTTTTCGAGGGCCTTAATGACTTAAGAAAATGGTTGCAGTTTTTTCACTTCCTCTTCTTTCACGCTAGACTCAGTCTTCTTGTGTGCATGCTTAGGGATTCAAATACCTTGTTGGAAGTAGGGACTCGATTTTCTTCACAGCTTTATAAACAGAGCCCAAAGGGAATTGAATTACGTGGGCAGAGTTGAGATTTAATCAAGCAATCCTGCCCAAGTTTGAAGTTTGAAGTCTGATCTTTGAGTCTGTTCCTTATGTTATAGAGCGCTGAGGAGAGTTCTTTATCAATAGTAGCCTTCCTTTTTTTTTTCTTTTTTTTAAACTCTCTTTCTGTGATTTTGTGTGAGGTCCATGCAATTCAACAACCGAGAAGTTGTAGACGTTGAAAAGCTGTGGGTGCCCCATCCCTGCAGGCACTCAAGGCCAGGTGGGATGGGGCCCTGGGCAGCCTGAGCTGGTGGGGGGCAGCCCTGCCCATGGCCGGGGGGTGGCACTGGGTGGGCTCTGAGGTCCCCTCCAACCTGAGCTGTTCGATGATTCTCCCTCTCCCCGCCCAAATCTTTATGCCATTAAAAGACGCTGTGGTGCTTTAAATGTATGTATTTTAGTGAAAGTAATACTCCCCAGAATGCTTGCGTAGCGCTGGTAAATATTAGCAAATAACTTCCTAAAAATGTTTAAGTGAAAATGGGTCTAGAGAGTTCTCGCTTCACACTGCATGTTTATTTAATTTGAAGTTTGTAATTGATGCTGTTCTTGGTAACTGGAAGCAGATGTGAATGCAGATAACCAAAAGCGTTAACTCATACTGCCTGGCGCTGCTAGTTAAGCAAACAAATTTAGGTCAGCAGAGCAAAGGAATCTGTGCAAACAACAGCCGGATAGGATGCCCTCTGGTTCAGAATAAATACACAGAAATCCACTATGGCTGAGCTGATGGCTGCATCAGACTGTGGGGTGCTGTCCTCGTGTGCCCTGTGCCTCTCATTAACCCCAAAGCCTGCGGGAGAGTAAATATTTCTTGAGACAGATCCTGGCACCAGCCTGGACTTAGATGCTGGACTTCCAAAGCAGTCAGTCAGCAGGCTTAATGTAGCAGCATTCCAGCATGAAAAGCTTCAGTGGCTTAAACTTCAAATAATTTATTTCTAAATTACTTCTACTGTAATTTTTATTAATTCAAATAGGCTTCCAAGCTGATGTAAAACTCAGTAAATGCAAGGAACAGTTTAATGAATTGAAAATAGGATTGAGTCTTTTAAAGTAAATGTAAAAAAATATGCTTGCAGTAATTGCTTAGATGGAAATCAAGTCTTAATAGCTTTGTTAATGATTTGTAGCGAATATTGCATTTATGAGAACATATCAAGCTGATCCTTGTGCAAGAACCTTGTTTTGAATGGGTTTGATAAAATCATTCCCTGGGAGCAGTTAGTGGTGGTTAACATTTTCATAGAATAGCATCACAGAATGCTTCGAGTTGGAAGGGAGCTCTGAAGGCCGTTTAGCCCAGCTCCCCCGCAATGAACAGGGACCCCACAGCTCCATCAGGTTGCCCTGATTTTGGCTTGCAGTGCTGCTGAAATATTGCTGCGTGGCTTCTGCTGAAGCCTGGCTATGGGCAGCTGGGGGCTGAGGATCAGTTCTTGTCAATGGTGTCCTACCCACAGCTGTCTCTGGTCGGTGTCAGACCCACCTGACTAGGTGTAAAGTCTTGTATCACAGTGCTATAAGTTCCTGTTTTCTAAGTGAGCGATGCTGTTGCATCCCATAGCTTTGCTTAGGTAGGTTGTAGGCGACAAAACTTTGTGCTCCTATGGTTAGAAGCATTGAAGAAAACCATGCTGAGGCTCCTGGTAGCGCAGCTGGGTGCTCATCTTCTGACCCGAGAGGTTTGGACGTGGTCAGTATCGCAGTGGTTCACTAAGAAAAAGGTGGAGAGAAGGCAAGACAAAAGAAAAACCAGAGCGTAACAAACATCCCTGAGTGTTCTGAGCCTCAGAGTTTCTCCCACTTCATCAAGCCATCTGCAAGTAAAGCTGCACTGCGGGTGTTTCTGTGTCCATATGGAAGGCAGGCGAGCTGTGAGCTGCCACCAAGAGGGGCTTTGGTTCCTGCTCCCCCCTCCAACCCAGCTCCGTTCCACTGTAACCTGACACAGGAGATGCAGTAAAACTGAAATACAAAATGCTTTTTTTTTTTTCAAATCTCCATCCTCTGCGTTCTTTAAAATGCGGACCAAATTTCTCCATGTGCATCTGATGTAATGATTCAATTCATTAGAGAGAGAGTTCTGAGGTGGTGACCTGTCCATGATTACAAGACTCCCACGGCATAATTGCATCGAGTTCTTCTTTCCCACCTCTGGACGTTAATAGCACCCACTGATGAGACGTAGTAAGTGAGAACCAGTTCACAAAAGCGTATCTGCTGAAGTCAAAGGACAGATGCTTCTTACAGCAGATTCAAGGTAATTTCACAATATTCATCTTTTTAAGGGAGGAAGGAAATTTCTACTGTTTCCATGCACATGGCGTGGAACTTCCGCACCCAGTACTGGTATGAGGATTAAGGTGTGGAGAGATGGGTAAGTCCAGGGAGATTTTTCCCTGCTCCTCATTTTGGGTCGTTATTTAAAATATAACAGAGAGAATGAAGTGACTTGTTTGCTCTGTAATGAGGCCGTGCTGTGGTCATTTGGCAAGCAATTAGCTGTACAGCAGTCATTTTCCCACTATTCCCATCATGGACCTCTCTTCCAATTACTCCTCTTTAATTCAGTTGTTTCCAGCACGCTTAAGGGGAGGAAATCCAGCCTCGAATTTCCTGGCATCGCTCATTTGAGTATTCCAAATGGAACTTCCTGACATTGTCTACGATTCTCCTATTTCATCTTCCCTTTCTTCTTCAGGTGATGGCCAGAACTTGGTCACAGAGGATGTGACGGTAGTGGAGGGGGACGTTGCCACCATCAGCTGTCGAGTCAAAAACAGCGACGACTCCGTGATTCAGCTCCTCAATCCCAACAGACAAACCATTTACTTCAGAGATTTCAGACGTAAGTTCCATCTTTTACTATTTGGGAACAACTTTTCCTGCGCCATGCTCGCGCTTGGGATGAAGGATATGCTGAGATCCCTTCTTTTAATTTTATGTTGGCCACTTAAAGTTGAGTCAATTCTTTAGAGGGCAGATCAGACAGGCAATCATAATCTTTCTCCTTAATGGAAACCTTGATGGTCCTCTTTAAAAGTCAGACCGTCTTGCTTTGCAATAGGAATTGATTGTAGTAATTCAGGGTGAATTGCAATTGAGTGCCAAATATTTAGCTGACACAAACAAATTGAATAGGGCAAAGCAGAGACAGTGTAATGTTCTGAGAGGTAATCGGTTTGGTTGGAAGGATGAAATTTACAAGATCTCTGCCTCGTTATAGCCAAAGCAAAATCTCCCATCACCGTGGTGTCCACTGAACGAACCTGGCTTTGTTTCCTGTCATGACCTTACCTCCTCATAGCCACAATGAAATGTTTGGCATGGTTTGTATTAATGTCACAACAGGGACCAGAGGCACTGGCACATGGAGCTGGGTGTTAAAGGAACACCTGGCAGAGCACGTTCTCTCCTGAGACACTCTTTATGACCCATCTACAAGTCTGGGCAGGCTGTGGGGCCTGGCTTGTTCTGCTTGTGCTAATATCTGTGGCCTGTGTGTTTGCTGGTAAGATTTGAAACGTTTGGTTTCCAAATTTCTAAACAGCCACTGCTGATCAGGAAACAAATGTTAAATTGTCCTTTCCCTGCTTTCATCCTTCATGCTGTCCCTAGTTTACTCGCTGCACACAGTCTGAAATGCATATGTCTAAGAACGGATTTTCACAATATGAAATTTACCTATGTGTCGCTAAGCTGTCTGAGTCATGGGATCCTTCAGGTTGGAGAAGACCTCTCAGATCCCCAAGCCCAACCTCATCCCATCCCACCGTGCCCACTGACTGCGTCCCCAGGTGCCACATCCCCATGGTTCTGCAGCACCTCCAGGGATGGTGACCCCCCCACCCCACCTCCCTGTGCAGCCCGTGCCAGTGCCTGACCATTCTTTTGGAGAAAGTTTTTCCTCACACCCAGCCTGACCCCCCCAGCACCACTAAAGATAAATACAGTGTGGAAAGCCTTGGTGCTGTGCCCAGCTGATTGGCTTCTGTTGATTCCTCGTAACGGTTTGAGCAGCATTCTGTAGATCCAAGCTTTAAGGCAAGGAGCAGCTGCAGCCAGGAGCCCACGGGGCACTGCTTTAGGTGGTGCTCCAATCTCTACAGACTTTTGACTTTGTGTTGGGAGAGGGACTTCTGCATCTGTCGCCGCGGTCGCTGACGATCCCTTTGCTCCGCAGCGCTGAAGGACAGCAGGTTTCAGCTGGTGAATTTCTCCAACAGTGAGCTCCGAGTGTCGCTGACGAACGTCTCTATTTCTGATGAAGGAAGGTACTTCTGCCAGCTCTACACGGATCCCCCGCAGGAGATTTACACCACGATCACAGTGCTTGGTAAGGACCCAGCGGGTGCTCGTGGTGAACTTCTCTATGAATTTTGTGCTTTCAGTAGTCAGACTGACGTGATCACACACTAAATATTTTCTTCCCAAACTCGGGGATTTGAGGGGTTATATGATAATGAAGACAGACATTATCTTTGCCCATCCATGATATTCCTTAAGGGCAATTATTACCAATGGCATAGCTCAGGAACCCCCTACCATATGCAGATGCATAAGGTTTTGCATGTTTCTCTGTTGACTTATCCAGTGAAATGTAAAGTCAACTAATGGAAAGCGATAGTTTCCTATTAATTGTAGGAATCTTTATTTTCCTGTTTAATGGAACATAAGATCTTTCACTCCGCATCCTGAAGTTGCTCATTGCTTTAGGAACTGCTGTTCAAAGAGTTGAAGTTAATTCTGTCTCATCCCTCCCATTCCCACCAGCTAAAATATGTTCACAGCCGGTCTGTATGAGCTCTTGCTTTCCCTTCTCTTGATGCTTTGCAAGGCTGTGGTGGCTATGCAGCTGTAAGACCGCACTGGTTACCAATAATAGCAGCTCATGCTATTAGCGTTCTTTCTACAGATTAGCAGTGGCTTTTAAGATTCTATTAATAGGAGAACCTGAATCACAGAGGATGATATGATGTGAGATCTCACTTGCTGATTAGTTTAAATCTTTCTCCTTTTATTTAATGAGATTTGGTTCTTGGGTTTTTATATGTTGCTTAAATAATGTTTATAAGTGATTCTACTATGGTTGTTATGTTTATCAACAGCTTTTAACTTCTAATACAGTTTCCAGCATCCATGTGAATAACAAGCTCTATTCCAGCTCTTCTCGGTAATCATACCTAAACAAAAACACCGTGTTGTATTTAATTTCACTGCTATCAGTGTGTCTGAAATAATACTATTTACTTTATTCACCTGTAATCTGGGACTGCATGTCTCCCAAGTGGGAGACGTAATGCAGTTGGGTTTTGGTGGTTTTCTTTTTAACACACGTTAGGCTTTACAAATCAAGGAGGAGTCTAGTTTTTGGGTTTTTTTATTTTGTTGTTGTTCTTTTGCTTCAATTCTTTTTTAGAAAGATGTTCAGCGTGACCAGTGTGTGCCTGCCTTTCCCTGGCATTCGTAAAGCAGCGAGCCTTTCCTCTTTGCCTTCATCACGTGCTCAGACAAACCGAAGTTCACAGGGCAGGCAATAAAGATAGACGTTTATTGTTAGAAAACGAAGGAGGGGAGTGTTTGTCTTAGCTAACATTTGTACTTCGAGACAGGGTATGCAGAGCCAAGGATAAGATGTCTTTCTTTTCTTCCATATTATTGACTCCCTGATTAGGAGAAAAAATGGAACAGGGCTGGGGAGTTGTTAACCATGTCAGTACATCGTTGGTCCTCCTAGGAATTCGTTCTCCACCAAAGATCTCTTTGTCATTACTCTGTCCCCTCTATATCTTAAGTTCTATCAAAGAGTAGTTTTGCTGGTCTGCTTCTAATGACTGTCACTTTGGCAAGTGGAGCAAGGTTTTGAGGCATCCTTCTTTGTAGTCAGTGTTAGAAGAGAGCTTCGCGCTTTCTTTTCCTTCAGTAATGTTCTTCCCTCCTCTTCCCCATGACTCTAATGCCTTCAGTGAGACTATATGTAGATTTATTCATGCTTAATTGGAACATGTGAAAATCTCCAATATGTAGTCTGTTCTGTTCTTCTTACAGAAAAGCCACAAGTGACTAATTAGACCATTTGATCATCTGGATGGTATTTATACATATTTGTTCTTCATTAGCCGAAAAACGCATTAGTCACATTTGAACTATGCAGTTGCTTAATCACGTCGATCAGAGCAAGGTTGAGTTTCCTTTGGAAGTCCTGACTTTTTTTTTCCCTGTGAGTGCAGCTCCACGCCGCGTGAACTCTTGATGTTCATTTTTCCTCCCTCTCTAGCTACTGGTGCTTCCACGGGGACAGACTCCTTGTTTCTGTGTCATAATGGTTAAGCTTGTTGGTCACGTCTCTGTGTTCGGCTGCAGGCTGAAGCTCTGGCCTGTTTCCGAATATTTCTGGCTTATGTTTCATGCAAGACTTCTGATGTGTAAAGGAAACTGGGGAGAATGGCCAATTGCCATCGTAGGGGGGCTGCTGTGTGATGCAGGAATCTGTGACTGGATGCACAGCTGAGTGTCTCCTCTTCCTGGGGTGGTTTTGGGTTTGGCTTGTGGAGGTAGGCAGCGTTGTTTCAAAGGTGACTGCAGTGCGATGTGCTCCTGTGCTCGCTGCCTTTTGAGCATTTTCAATGAGCTTGATGGTCGCTGGCCTGCTTCCACTCCTTAAGGCTGAGACTTGAAACTGAACAGCAGGAGAGAAAAATTGCCTTCCGAGGTTAGAACTGCGGTAAGTAATGCACTTCCAAATGTCAGCTTTGGTGTTTCCTCTCCCTGTCAGCACAAGTCGAGAAATGTGCATGAAGTCAAACTGTATTTTTAAATAGCAACGTACACAACTGAATGCCATGGAAGATTCAGACTCTTGTTGGGAGCGGTGCCTCGGTAGGAGGCAGAACAGAAACTTAAGGATTTGATAAGTGATAATTTGTGAAACCACTCTGATTATCAGGTGGAGACGGAAAGCGCTTACTCTGATTACTGCAAAACCATCTATCAAAGGATTTGATCGATTGAAAGATCAAGTGAATGCTGGTGGCTAGTTTGCTCCAGTAGGCTTTATGGGTTTTTCAGAAGTCTTTCTTGTCTTGTGTTAGTGATCAGAAAATGTCTCACTTGCCTTTTCATCGAGTATGTGTTGTGATTTTGGTTTTTGTTTTTATTTATCTTTCATTTTAGTCCCACCACGCAATTTGGTAATTGATATCCAGAAAGAAATCGCTGTTGAAGGAGAAGAGATTGAGCTGAACTGCACTGCCATGGCCAGCAGACCAGCCACCACCATCAGATGGTTCAAAGGAAACAAGGAGCTGACCGGTACGTGTACCCTCCCAGCCTCCAATTTTTTTTCTTTTTTCCCTTTTCACGTGCTGAAATCATCTATGTAACATTGTCTGCTTGTTCTCTGTTGCCTCCTTTAAAAAAAAAAAAATAAAAAAAATGGCAAGCTGTTCTAAATGCCAGATCAGGAACAAAGGAATATGTGGGCAGACATAAATTATTCTTTAACACAAAAGGGCTGAACTTCCTGTTGTCCTCTGCCTACTTGCCAGACTTAAGTATAGGGATCTGGAGCCTTTCTGTAACTGCAGCTGTCCTCAAGGAGCCCTAAAGCTGTGCAGAGAATTTATTTCTGTGGCTGTTTGTATTTTTCTGCCCTGTTTTAGGTATGAGTAAGATCATCTGTGCTTTGAGCTGTAAAGATTTTTAGTTCACCTTTGTATCTCGCTCTTTTGTTTATGGAGTGTTTTTCCTGTGTTCAGCTGCATATTCATATAAGATGTGTTTCTCCTGCTCCCCTAAGCCTGGTTGCTCCTGGTATTAGCGCAGTCAAGTCGCTGACACTGATTGTGTGTGTCATGCTGTTAGTTTTCAGTCTGCATGTAGATGTGAGCTTGGTTGACAACACCTTTGTGCTGAGACAGTGAAGGGCTCTCTACAGAAGTCCAGACTCATTACTTCAAATGCAACCCCCCTACAAGGGCAAGATAAAATCCTCTATTTAAGTACAACACCTACAAGCATCTGAGTATGACACATGCTGAGCGTATGCTGATAAAGGTGGAATGCAAACCTGCTGCTGCTTGAAGTGGTGCCCCACTGATTTCCAGCACCTGTTGTCATCTAAACGTTACACAGATCTTCAAATGATCTCTTTCTTGGTTTTCTTTCCTATTCTGGCAGGCAGCAGTGCAATAGTTTTTGACCCTTCGTGCTTGACCTGTCCAGCTTCTTGATTGAGTTTTCTTGCGTTGGCAATTGAATCCCAGCTTTGCTTTAGCTTTGAAGACTGCTGAGCTGAGTAGTAGCTTCTTGAAATACCAGTTCACCCTGCGGATTCTTTGGATGTTTTTTAAACAGAAGTCGGGAAACTGAAAGACTTGGTTGAGAATAGAGTGAAGCCTTTCCTCTAAGCATACAGGGATGTCACTTTCTGCAGCTCTCCTCGTGTTTTCCTTATATATTTTATCCCGAAATATTTTGTGTCTGAAAGACCTCTGTTGCAAGTTAGTCTTATCATTTTGACCGTGCATTCTGAATGCTTAAATAAAAAGCCAGAGATAACAGTATTTGGAAGCACAGTGGAGGCACTCTGTCAGCAAGTGACTGCAGAGGGCATGGCAAAACCCTCTTTTCTGTCTTGTCTTTTCTTTGTTGGTTCTGTGTTGTATGTCACACCACCTTTCAGGTAGTAAATCCTGGACTGTTCTTTGCTCCCACCACCGTGGTTACTCTCTCTGGGGTACTGCTGAAATATTTCAGCCTATCAATACTACTTTTAATTAAGTTAATCTGTTTAATCGCTTCTCTAGCTAATTGTTGATTCCAAAGTGGGAGGGGATTTGTAACTCCATTGATTGAAGAGTTTGGGGATTTGGGGATGGTGTAAAGGGATTGTTAATCATTGTGATAATGTATTGTAGATTTTAATCGGAAACAACTTCACGGAGAGGTGTGTTGCTCCATCCCTACATAGCTCCCTGCCATAAAGCCTCCTGTCTAAAGAAGGGAAACAGGTGTAGGAAGGGAGTGTGTCACCTGGGCAAAGGAAAGTGAACATACCCGTAGATAGGTCCGTGATCACTTTCTGCTCCTCTTTTTCATTTCCTTGCCAGGCAAGTCAGAAGTGGAGCAGTGGTCTGACATGTACACAGTGACCAGCCAGCTTTTGCTGAAGGTGGGACGGGAGGACGATGGGGTCCCTGTCATCTGTTTGGTGGATCACCCCGCCGTCAAAGACTTGCAGACACAACGCTACCTAGAAGTCATGTGTGAGTAGCAGAGCTTCTGATGGTTTTAACGTGTAAAATTGCTCACTTAAGAGTTCGGGAACCATTTGCTATATGTTTAGGTGAGGCCATGGAGGGTGTAGATGGAGCTTGTATCCTGTTCTTTAAAAACTGAAATCGAAATGTTGTTTACCCTTTAATTGGTTAAGCCTTGACTTTTCCCAGCCCTTTCATTTACGTTGTATTTGCACCATAAAAAGTTCCTGACTGAGCCTTACCATCATCAGAACAGACTAAATCTCCGGGGGCTGGAGGTTTTGGGTTTTTTTTTTGTAGGAAAAATCTCTTTGAAATGTTTTTCTGTGATGCCACCTTAAAGCAACTGGCCACCGTTGCGAGTTTGCTGCAAAAAAAAATTGCCACTGTGCAAAAGAAGCATCGGTTTTGTGCATTGTGAATGTACAGCTGCAGCTGTTTTTCTAAATTAGGGCAGGATGAAGTACACGGAATCTGTAGTAGCACCCCTGACAAAGGCCTGGCCACTTTCTCTCTAATGTTCCTATCACGTTGGGTGTTAATAATGCATTTCACTTTGTGTAGGAGCTGTTCTACTGCATCTGACGTTAACAAGGTTTCAGAGCAGTTATCTGGAAATACCTGTGGTCCCAAACACAGACGTGCCTGACTTCCAGCTGCTCCACGCATATGCTTCTGCTCAGAAAGAGCTCCAAAACCCAAGTCAGGCTGTCCTCACTACCTGGCTTTGGTGCCTCAGAAAATCAGGGGTACGCGGATGGTTCCAAGCACTTATTTTTTGCAGGTTCACGTCAACGGCAACATTACGCTGAAAGGCAAAGAGGAGGTTGTATTAATTTTATTTCATTTGCTTCATTATGTAGTTTCATTATGAACATCTTGGTTACAATTCTCATATCTCTGAAACTAGCGTGAAGTTATGTTCCTGTAATGAGGAAAACAGAAACGATCAGATACTACCTAAATTGGCAGATACTAGATTTCTTGTGACTGCACTAATGTGTAATTCATTTATGCAAACTTAATGTCCATTAACATTTCTTGTAGAGCTCCATTAGCTTTAATAATACATTAGCACCTTTGTGAGGCTTGATCAAATACTTAACAGGGAAAAAAAAGTCCTATCTCCCCTATTGTGCTGATATTGAAATCTTCCAGAGTTTCTTCCCCTTGTTTGAAAGGGCATCAGATTACTTCTAGGTTTCCTTTTAGAAATTCCACTGAAATCCCTGATAGTTGGGTGGATGGGAGAGGACCAATGTTTCGGGGGAGAAAAAAAGTAGCAAAAACTCTTATGTTTTTCTTCTCTATCAGATGAATCCCATTTGGACGACTTCAATTTGCAGTCTTTACAGGGTTCCACATACAGTGAAGGCAAAGCACATGTAAAATACAGTTACTTGGATGTCCTCTGGGATGCATGTGATCTTCTGATAATGCGTTGGAGGGTTCAGTGGCTAAGATGTTACCCTCATCACTGATTTTAGTGTTCCCTGTGGTTGTTCCTGGGGCTGAGAGTGTGCTTGTTGGAGTAGAACTAACACAGCACCTCCTTGTAAGGGAGAGGGGATGGGTATGAAAAGGTCTTTTGAGTGCTCTGGTCGGATTTAAACTCAGAGCTTGTTAACAGAAGCTATGTGTATATTTACGGGGAATTGACCTGTGTTAGTCTAGTTAGTTTTTTTTAGTGGGCAGGAGCAGATGGCTTGAGAGAAGAGAACCAGAAGAAAAAAAAACGTGTAACATCATAACCTTGCAGCTCTCAGCAATTAGTGGCTTTGGGACTTCATGTGCTGGAGGACATCCAGACATGAGCATTTGATGCCTGCTGCTGGACCTGAACCCGGGGTAGAAAAGGTGGTCAGAGAGCAAACCTTTACCCCTGAGCTTTGCTTGCCTCAATCTGATGACTGCAGCTCAGTTCTAAGGCAGAGCAGGAGCAGGAGGAAAGCCTTGTCTTCACCAACCAGCATCTCAATCAGAGCTTCTGTTGGCATGACCTCAGCCTCTTGGGGAACTTTGACAATCAGGCCTAATTGATACTTTCTCAATTGCTTTTTAGATACAGGACTTGCAATCAGAGCACCGGATCCATTCTGATGGCTGTTGATGTACTTCCTCACCATTTTTACTTTACAGGCACGCGAAATGCCAGATCTCCAAAGCAGCAGTGATTAGCAGTCACCGATGGGGCCAGTGCATTTCGTTTTAGCTGCTTCTCTTGCAGCCATGAAGGCATCACTCCAGATCAGTTAGCTGCGTGGTGTTTGTTGAGTGTCTGCTGTTCCATTCTCTCCCTTTAAATCTACCTATCCGTACCAAGGGCACAACGGGTCCACCTTTTTGGAGCACCAACAGTACATAGAAAAGTATTTTCTCAGCAGGTGTTGTATTTCCTTGCACTTAATGTATCCATCCTGAGCATGTTGGGGAAGGACAGGGGGGTGATGGATGGAACCTTCTCAGATAACAAGGTATTTTTGCCTGACTCAGTTTCAAAGCACGGAGAGATTTTTTTGAAGAGGCGATTCAGAAGTTGAAAAACCAAAACCAACCCACCGCAAACAACAAAAATAGCGAGCTTTGTGGTGTGGGGTGCTTGTCCTCATGGAAACTCCTCAAAGCGCAACCTGCAAAAGGGAACAGGCAGCGCCCTCAGTTCCGTTTGCGTCATGTTGAAGTGAAAAAAAAAAAAAAAAAGGCATTTTTGGAGGTCACGCTCCCACGCAGCTCAGCCATTTTGCAAGAGGTTACTTCTGCTGTTCCTCATGTGCTCCTTGGCAGAGGCGTTGCCTTTTGCAATGCTCCTGCATGGAGGAAGCAGAGCAGAGATGGGAGCAGGGTGCGGGTCTGGCTCCTTTTACAGCCCAATGGAAGGGTTGCAGTCCATTCTCCTTCCAGCATTTTTTTTCTACCTCCCAAACGTTACTTTTTCTCTTTTTCAGGTGGTTTTCTTAAGGCAAAGCATGTCAAACGGGTTTCGGTCCATTGGGACCTTGAGGTGTCACTGGAAATCTGGAATGTTCGTTCTTGTTTTGGTGCCTTTGGAGGCGTCGCCTGAAATAGGCATTTGTTTAATTGAAATGCTCTTCTCGGCGAGGAAAGGAAAAAAAAAAAAATAGGTGCAAAAATGGGAGTCTGCAAAGTGACCTACTTCACTGTGTTTTAAAAACAATTCATTTCAACATGTTCGCCTGCGTTGGAGTTCAAAGAAAATTGCAGACTTCAGGGTTTGGTGTTTTTTAAGTTTCTCGGTAGCTCCAGGAGCATATTTCAAACTGACTCTTGGCCTTGTCACCCCGGGCTATGGTTGCTCCAGTTGTCCTGAACCACAGAGAAGCAGACAGTGCTCGTGCAGGGAGACAGGCCTGGTGATTTCAGACTCTCTGCAGAGTTAATGTGTAGGGTTTGTGATAATGTTGAACCTTGGAGCACGCTGTGCATGTGCAGCACTAAACCCGGTGTCACTGTAGCCACGATTTAACAAGGCAGTTGTTCGCTGCCCTCAGTGTGATTTGTCTTCTTCTTGTCCTCTGCTTGGTTATTTCCAAGTGTCTCTCCAATGCTGAGCGTGTAGAATCTTTTAAGGACAGGCACAGTTGTTTTCTTTGTAACCTGAGAGATAGGAATGGTTGTTTTGCTCCTCCTCTGGCAAAATAATTGAACTGTTGCATGATCTGATAAGGGTCCATAGTACATTCTGGTAATTTGTTACTACACCATAAGCTGAAGTTGAAAAAAATGAACAGCAGGTTCACCCAAATCTGAGCAGTGCGTGTACTGGGGGGGCAGGGAGGGGATGTTTTGCTGTAGTCAGCAAAATGATGACTAAGACTTATTCATGCTGAGTATTAACTTGTCCTACTCAGAGAGTAAGCTATTTATTGCATATGTAATGTGGCACAGCCTGGCCCTTTGTGAAGCTTTGAGATAAATGCTTCCATGTGAACGCAGAGCATGTTATTAAAAAGAAACCTCTGCAAACAAGCATTCTGTAATATTTATGAAAATCTCCTGGTAATGCTTTTTAAAAGCAAACAGAGTTTGACAGATAGCGCCGTGTACTCACAGTAACAACAACACTTTCATGCTTGATTAATAGCCAGTGAGCACACAGCCCTGTGCAGTGGATGGCTGCAATATGTCGTATGGTGTTGCTTTGGAAATGTGTGCTGAGTTGGGCTCAAGTTGCTTTCCTTTTGTGATTCAGATCATTCAATGAGGGGTGGAGGACCAGCGTGTTGAGCGTAATTTTAGAAAGGAAATGAGGCACCAAAATGCATTAAAATATCATTAAGGAATTAAATGGAACCAGAAACTCCAAAACATTTTAAGTTCAGCTTTTGTGATACTTTTCTTTATGTCATTATGTGATACTGGAAGTGAAAGCACGGAAGTCCTGATTTGACACTGCCTGTTTTCTCTCTTCTCTTCTCTTCTCTTCTCTTCTCTTCTCTTCTCTTCTCTTCTCTTCTCTTCTCTTCTCTTCTCTTCTCTTCTCTTCTCTTCTCTTCTCTTNTCTCTTCTCTTCTCTTCTCTTCTCTTCTCTTCTCTTCTCTTCTCTTCTCTTCTCTTCTCTTCTCTTCTCTTCTCTTCTCTTCTCTTCTCTGCTCTGCTCTGCTCTGCTCTGCTCTGCTCTGCTCTCTACAGTTACAATGAATTGCATATTCATTTATTTTAGTAGCTATGAGTGTACTTCTAACATATGCACTGAAGGAAACTGTTACGGCCTCTGCTGCTATGACGGGAGAATGCTTTGCACCCAATTATGTTAAAAATCAACCATATATGTATGCTGTCACATCTTCAGTAATCCTTATATTTCTATCGAGTACAAATATTAATTGCATAGTATGCAGTGAAGTGATTAACATCAATGTAATTTATCATCTGGAGACTTCTTAAAATGAATAAATGAGTTGTTTTGTTCAGTGAGGTGTTGACCTCTTCAGAAACTTTGATTTAAAGCTTTCTTTTTTTTTTTTCCCTTTCTCTTTTTATAAATATGAAAAGCACCACAATCAGCCAAGTGTTCAGTTATTTGATTTTCTGGGGCATTAGCCACTCTTGTTTGTGACATTTCCCAGTTGGGTGCTCGTTTGCAAGCTCATTAATAAGGTTTTCTCAGAGGAGCGTTGTTGGGAATGAAAAGCATGCAGCACAGCCTGGACGTTGCGTTTTGGAAGCGTTCAGCAGGAGCACGCAGCTGAATATTGAAAATAGGAGCGTGTAGGTACAACACAGGTACGACTGAGCATGGAATTCTGCTGGGGTGCTGTCCCCAAGAGCCGAGTCCTGGCCACTGATGTCAGAGGTGGCTCTGCCTTTATCAGAGCTGGGGAGAAAGCCGTGGGTTGCCAGGTCCCCGCTCTCTCTGACTTCGTTTCCTGATAAGCAGGTCTGCTTGATGTTGGGATAAAGGCGACGTTTCTATCTCTACCTGTGTATAGATGTTAACGTCTCTGACTTCTTTTAATATGGATAGATTCCTGCTGAATACGTGCAAGCATAGTGAGATATAGAAGTTGCCAGCAGACAAATTTTGATAATAGTTTATTACTGCTATTTCTATAGACAGTGCAGCTTGCTAGTTTGGTACACAGAACAAAGCAGAGCTGAGGATCGCTGAAAAATAACCAGCTTTCTTCAGATGGGCACTAAAGCGTATTCTGGGTGATTTTGAAGCCAGAATTACCTAAAGTGGGCAAAAACTCTGCTTGACCTGCAGGATCCATCTCCTGAGAACACCATCTGTCATCATTTCTGCAAAGAGGCGCACTTGGAGAATTAATTCAGTAATCACCAAATGGATTTTAAAACTTGGATTCGCTACCTAATTTTACAGTGCAGGCAAGAGAATTTTCAGCTGAATCATTGAAAGAATCCATTTTGTAATTTTCTCAGTTGGCAAACAGTCCGGCACTACGAAACCCTCCGAGCAGTGTTCACTGCCCTTGTCTGCCATGGAGGAACTGACCACGTATCGTCACATCATTACTTCGTGTCCGTGTTCAGCTGCAATTTGGCGGTGGCGTGGGCCAGGGAGGGTTGGCTGCTTTGTCAGTCTTGGTGGTTGGTGAGCGTTAGGAGTCGTCTGAGTTGAGAGAAACGCCTCTCCTGCTGAAGAAATGCTTTCCAGAATGTTTTAACTGTGGTATTAATGAATGTTTCAGTGCAGTTTTCGTGCGTAGAGTGGACAGATTGCTGCATCGCAGGAGCCGTATCACTCTGAGATTGCTGGAGGACCAGGAGCTGCTGGAGCGTGATGATTCAACTCGGGGATGACTGGCATGGCCCCAAAGAACATCCACCTCAAGTGTGATGTAGTTTATGTTTTGCAGCTTGTCGCAGTGGAATTACTGGGTATAGCCACACACTTAAATTTACTGCACGCGTTTTCCTCGTTAAGCATATTCTGATTGTGTTTCATGGGGGAGACATGAGGGCAAGAACATAACCATCACTCACCTGCCTCCTTGCGTTTCCCAAGTAAACCATCCTTTTATTTAAGGTCGTATTTCCATGGTAGGAGTCATATCTAATATGTGTTAGCATCCTTGTGGGCTGCAGTGTGTGGGAATTCAACCACAGGCTTGGCAGTTGGAGAAACCCATGCTGTTACCACGCAGCACTTACTGCCTGCAGAGAGATGTGCTGCCTCCTGTCGTGCTGCCATTGGGTTTAGTCCGCTTACAAACGAGATAAATGTTCTCAGCAAAACTTGGCTGCGTTCCTCCCGTTGGCGTGTTACGGTGAAGGCAGTAATAGAATCAAAGAATCGTTGAGGTTGGAAGTGACCTCTAAGATCACCTAGCCCAACTGTCCGCCTACCATCAGTCTTGCCCACTAAACCATGTCCCTCAGTGCCACATCTCCATGTTTCTTGAAGTGGAGGTACCTGTTGACCAGAGGAGGCCTGAGGGGATGGTGTGAAGGCTGTGGCCAACCCTGGTGTCCCAGACCCACACAGCTGAGCCAGCGTTGGGCCGTGCTGGGATCAGGCTGTCCCAATCAGTCTGGTGTCACTCCTTGAGACGACGAGCTCGCCTGTCTTTGAGATCATAGGTCTGCCTGATGAAAGTAAATGGGTAGAAATAATGGGCTTAGGCTTTTGTAAGACACTGAACTCTGTATAACATGATATCCTGACTGATTAATGAGATCTAAGCATAATCGATGGAGCGCACATTTAAATGGATTAAGAAATCACTAACTGGCAGATCTCAAAGAACAGTCATTAGGGAGTAATCAGCAAGCGATGGTATTTTTAGAGTAAATGCACTGGCCTGGGTGCTTAGCCTGATGCTCTTCAGTGCTCCCATGACTCATTTAGAAGTTCTTTAAAAAAAAATAATAATCAAAAAAATCGCTGTTAATAATCTTTGCTGATGGCACAAAACTGCCTAACACTTAATAAGAAGACGACTCAAGGCATATGCAGAATGACTTGAGGGTTTGGGTAATTTCTGAACCACAGCACTTTAAAACTCTGGAAGGTGTGTGCAGCCTGTGTCCCTTCTTCACAGAAGAACTGCTTCTTGGGAAATGGAATGCTTGGAATGCTGCAGCAGAAGCTTTCAGTAGACAAACCAGCTTGGAAGACCCAGTGCTTCCCTGTGTGCATGAAGCAAGGAGCTAGAGCTAAGGTGATGCACTGCTCTACTGCGCTTATGAGTCCAATCCTGGAGTCTTGCACACATTGTGGTGTGCAGACTTCATACAGATGCAGCTGGAAGATTGGTTCAATTGTGGAGAACAGTAAAAGGAATTTGACAGGTGGGGACAATACCACGCATGAAGGAAGAGCCTTATCCAACTCTACCGTAAGGGACTGACAGCACGATAACCATGGGGCAAGTATGCTCAGTACAGGTTGGATATTAGGAATAATTTATTTTCTAAAAGAGCAGTTGAGCATTGGAACAGGCTGCCCAGGGAGGTGGTGGAGTCACCGTCCCTGGAGGTGTTCAAGGCAAGGGCAGATGTAGTATGTAGGGACATGGTTTGGTGGGCAGTACTAGTGGACGGGTGGACTAGATGATGTTAGAGATCTTTTCCATCCTTGATGATTCTCTGATTCTATCATTTTTCCTTTCCTGGTTGCCTTCAGGAGTGTGGGAGGCTGAGAGGTCCGGGTTTATGCACACCATAATTGATGGGCAAGGCAAGGAGCAGGGCGTGCTGTCGCCTCTCTGAAGGCTGCTTTTCGTTTGTCTTTGAGGCACACAATGCGTGTGTTGTAAAAGAAATCTCATCAAATGCAGAATGGTTTTGTAATAAGTTTTTCAAATTGGATGCTGCTCCAGTGTAACCTTTAGACTACTGGTATTTAACCTTGTATATCACTTGTAGGTTTTGAATGAATTTAGCTTAATAAAGGTGCCTTATTAAATTACTAGGCTTTTTTTTTGTTTAAGCCACTAGAAATAGGCATACTAGGAAATAGCTTGAGGTTGTTACATCTAATTGGCTGCCAGTGGAGTATATTGTGGCTCACAAGCATAGATGCAAGCATTTATTTTTATGTAGTAATCCGGCAGCGTGTTATTATGAAGTTCCAAGTTGAGGATTTCAGGCTGTTGGAATGCACTTGGTAGTAAAAGTTCTTCTGCTGTTGCTTACGCCCTGGGCTGCCATCCGAGATGGTGATTGCCCCACATTGTACTACCACAGATGTCACTACTGGAACGTGGCCTTTTTAATAAAGTGGTTAATAGTTAGCAAACCGTTGGTACAGGCCTTGAAAACCACCACGAGCTGCTGGTGTTGGTTACTAAATGTCCTGATTCCAGGTAGGAGCTGAGCTCAGGATCTGGCGAATTACAGGGCTTTACTTAAGAGTCCATAATCTGAAGAAAATAGATACTGACTTTGAGCAGTAGAAGTAGACTTAAAGATTATTTATGTCCTTAAAAAAAAAAAAAAGAATTACAGCCTGCACCAGATTCTTGGTCAAAGCAAGTGGAATTTTCCCTGTACACCACATGCCTAATTAAAATGTCAGTTCTCCAGAGTGACCAGCCATCTTTCAGCGTTTTGAAGCACTTCCTATTTCCATAAGTGCCTTCTGTAATTACTTGCTTGTTGGTGAGTCCTGCTTAGAAGAGACATTCACTGCGATGACTCTATTGGGAATGTTGTTGTCTTCGCAAGTACAACTGTGTGTTATTGAAGTCCAGATTTATATTGTATGTGACATTGCATCACAGAATGGTTTGAGCTGGAAGGGACCCTCCAAGGCCGCCTGGTGCCACTCCCTGCAGTGCACAGGGACACCCACAGCTCCATCAGTGCTCACAGCCCCGTCCAGCCTGACCTTGGCTGTCTGCAGGGACGGGGCACCACCGCCTCTCTGGGCAACCTGTGCCAGTGCCTCACCGCCCTTAGTGCCAAACCTTCTTCCTTATCTCCAGTCTGAATCTCCCCTCCCCATCCCTATGGTGTGCAAATCCAAGTGGTATAGATTCACTTTGCTTCTTTCATTTAAGTAATGAAGACTGTGGAGCTAGAAGCTGGAATGGAAGGGCTCAGCTCTTGTAGTTTTGGGAGAGCTTACGTAGTTTGCAGTTCATTCTCAGTACAACAAGCCCTTAGTGTATTCCTCTTGATTTCCATAAGTAATTGACAGCTGGTATGTATCTCCTTAGAAATAGTGAAATTTATCTCATTGGAGCAACAGAAGAGGCAAGCTGCAGATCTTACACGTGGCTTTCTCAGCACAGAGTGCCACGTAGGAAAGCCTCCATGTTCCCTTATAAACAGGGCTCAGAAGGTTTTCTCTTCTTTCATAGAATCATGACAGTTGGGAAAGACCTCTAAGACCAGCTCATCCAACCAGTCTTGTTCTGGCATGGGCCCATCGGTACCTTAGCATCGCCAGCTGGGGGGCAGCTTGTGTTTAAGGCATCCTTCAGTCTCGTGGTTCCAGTGGAGCTGGGACTTTGCACCTTGTGTGCAACACGCGTCCGTAATCCACGTGCAGATACTCCTTCGCATCATGGCCGCAGGCAGCATCCATAATGGGGATTCGTTCATAAAATGTTTGTGGTCCATCATCTCAGGAGAGGATTTACTGGTGTAGCTTATTCCATTACTGAAAATTAGGAGACTTTACATTGGTCAAATCCTGACATGCATTTTTTTTTTTCCCCTAATCTCTGTTATTCCGTAGGAAGCATGTTAATGAGTTAAACACAGTTAATAAAATGCAGCAAGCTGATATTTTCAGTAGCAGTTAACTCTCAAAGGAAATAGAAACGTTTGAACGGTTTCAACCTTTATGCATACTGTTGTTTTTTTTTTTTTTTTGCCTTCCTTTATTTCTTACAGTCGAGTAAATTCCTGAAAGATACACGTGGCCTAATGGCATCTGTAACATTGATGACATTGATAGCATTTTAGCTACAGCTCAGATTGCGTTCTTAATCTGCTTTTCAGTTATAGGAGGTAATGAATTTTTTAATCACGGGCTCCAGTGTGTTTTGGTTGTTTTTGTGGGTTTTATTTTTCCTGCAGGCTTTCGCTAAAGCGTGTTTGAGCTGGCTCCCTGACTATAACTGCTTTAATTCTCTGTGTTTATTTTAGGATTTAGAAGAGCTTCATTTCGGCTAACCAAAATCTTCGGTTGTTCAAACAAAAGCGGCGGTGGCTGTGATTTCTTTTTGTGTTTCTAACAAGCATCTCTTGTAAAGCCCCGACGTATTAATATGCACGGACACAAGGTGTTGTCATACAGTAATATATGATACACGATAAAACGTATCAATTCCGAGCGCCGCAAATATCTCCGGTTTCACCTTAGCATGAAGGCAAATGAGTTCCTTTTAGCTTGAGTGAGTTCAGAGATAAACTCTGGTGCAGCAAAATGCCTTTCCTGGGGAACGGCAGTGCTCGAGTCGGTGCAGATCTCCTATCTGCTCACATTTCCCGTTGCTAATCACTTCGTCTTGAAGCAAAATAGCAAGTTCACGTAGTGATTAGACGAATGGCATAGAGGGGGCCAAGAGGAGCGGTGATGATGAGTGTCTTTTGGTGTTGGGTGCGTAGAAATCGGGTTCTGTCTGACAAGGAAATTTATGAAATGATGTTTTTGTCATGCAGATAAGCCTCAAGTGCGGGTTTCTCAGAATTACCCAGTGCAAGGCCTCACGAGAGAAGGGGAACCGCTCGAACTGACGTGCGCAGCTTTTGGAAAACCACAGTAAGTTGGGAACTGCCCGAGGATGGACCAGGCCGTGACGGAGCCGAGCCCCAGAAACGTGCGGGCATTTTCGGCCTCCTTTGCTATTGCAGAAACTGAATACGCCATTCTCTGCTGCGAAGACGATGCGATAGTGTGAAAAAGGAGTGGAGAGATCCTTTCTGAACCTGAGTTCGTGCTGCCCAGTCATGGACTCATAGAATGGTTTGAGTTGGAAGGGACCCTCCAAGGCCGCCTGGTGCCACTCCCTGCAGTGCACAGGGACACCCACAGCTCCATCAGTGCTCACAGCCCCATCCAGCCTGACCTTGGCTGTCTGCAGGGATGGGGCACCACCGCCTCTCTGGGCAACCCCTTCCACAGATGTAAACAAATCTAAATTAAGACATCTATTTTGATTTACATTTATTCTTATGTGCGTATATATATATAAAAGAGACTGAAGAATTCTTACTGTTAGAGCTCCCAGGAGAGGAGCAAGCCCTCTGGTGCAGAAAGGACAGGCAGTAGCACGGGAACTGTGCAGCCGTACATCTCTTCCCCAGGGAATGGCGTAGGTAGCAATTGGTTGCAATTAATCTGCAAAAGCAAGGTCAGTGGCCTGTGTGTTGAATCCTAATAAGGTGCAAGTATGCAGAAGTATGAATGGCCCAAAGAATTGAGCACTTGTAAAAGTGGAATGGATCTGTAAGGTAAGGCAATCTGTCTTTCTGTTTGTATTGACTATATGATAATTCTCGCTTTTTGGTGACCTGTGTTGTTTCTATGAAATGCAAGTTTTATTCTTTCTCCTTCTGCCATGCCCTTGAGGCTTTCTTATATTGTTTAATAGATTTATGCATCAGGAAATTCCTGACGAGGGAGGGTGCATTTTTTTCCACACTTCCATTGTTGTTCTAATTTAAATTTCGTTGACTTTTTTTGGTTGTTGTTTTTAATACCTCCTCGTCCACTTGGATTTATGGCTGTCAAGTATTTACTATCCTTTTTTATTTTCATCATGTCCATGAGATTTCTGCAAACATCCCTGAAATCTGTCAGCGTCTCCTTGGTAGCGTGCCCAGAACTGAAGAGTACTGCAGGTGTAGTCTAACTTGAAGTCATCCAGTTTGACAGTTCTGCTTCTGTGGGCAGGGACAGGAAGGGTCTCTGCAGCTCAGAAGCAAGAAGGCTTGTGATACTGTCATCCTCCATGGTAGTCTTCTACCTCACCTAGGTGGTTTTGTGTATTCCTCCTTCCCAGTACATTAGAGGCTGGCACATCCCCTACTCCCCATTCAGAATCTGTCAAAGCCCCTTTGCATTTCTCCTCTCATGGATAACAGCAGTTCCTCCCATTTGCTATCATCTGGGAATTTGATGAATAGGCTTCCTTTCTTTTTTTTTTTTTTTCCAGGCTATGAATAAGGCATACACATGTTAACTAAGACAGACACCTCTCCCAGGCACTATGCCACTTAATGTTACGGTGATGCTAGTAATGTGCTAGGAATTTACTTACGTAGTCATTTCACCCATTTCTCTCAAAGCATAAGAAAATATACAGTAAAATAATACTGTGTTTAGTTCTTTGCAGCAGTTTAGGATGAACAGAGATGTTTCTTCAGTTAAACAAAAGCATTTCTCTGCAATATTTTACACCGTGAACATTAGGCTAGGGGGAAGCTCAGGGAAAAACAAAGCCAGAAAGTAGAAATTTCTACTTGTTATTGCCCAAGATTAGACAATCAGAAAATATATATATATACAATGACAAAAGTAGGAAGATGCTGAAACTGTCACTTTTAGGATATTCGCACCTTAGAGAAGCAGGCTGCTGTGTAGAGCATACAGCATGTGAAGCCCTGGGGCTCCAAAATTGCTAATAGCTCTTGCAAAATTGTGGCTAGGAGCATGAGAAACCTTTCCCCCAGTGTTGAGGTAGAACTGCAACTGTTGCACGGGCATGGGCATTAGTGGTGTGCTCTGCTGCCTTGCCAGGTTAAGTGCCCATCCTGCCATGGGTGGGAATCGTAGAACCATAGAAGGACTTAGATTGGAGAGGAACTTAAAGATCATTTTGTTCCAACCCCCTGCCATGGACAAGGTTGCTACCCACTGAATCAGGCTGCTCAGAGCCCCATCCATCCTGGCCTTGAGTACCTCCAGGGATGGAGCAAAGCAAGGAAGAGCACACCAAGCCCTTGTCCAAAATCGGATGTCAATTTTGTAGGAGGCAACCGATAACAGAAGGGTTTTATTGAATGTTGCAGCCATTCCAGTTGAGTGGCTGGGATGCTGAGAGTTGAAGAGCTTTGACTTCATTACAGCACTCTACTGTAAGCTCGAGCTCTTTTGATACCTTCAGCAACACTAGCTCCCAGCAAAATACAACCTGCAAACTTCTCCTTTGGAAACAGGCAATCTGAAGAATGTTTTATTGTTTAAACCTCCCCTTTTTCAGAGCTCAATGTTTACTCATTCTGAAAGCTGCTGTGTATTTCTTGCTGGTATGGGCTGTCTCAGAGGAGTAGCTGATCTGTCCTTACTGCTGTTTAAAGATTTTCATCGTAATAATAACAATAATAATAATAAAAACAACTCCCCAAGCCCTGCAGCATTTGTTTTCCTTACTGGCTTTACCAGCTCTAACAAAACATGCTAATTTCGTTCCCTAAATTATCCAAACGTGATGCTCATTTTGGTTCCATTAAGTAAAAGGATGCAGGAAACAGGCTGCCAATTGGAGAAGCAGAACTGGGGAGAGAAGAAAGGTGCTCCTGTTTGCTAGCAGCTAAAGTGCTATCACTGAGCAGCAGAGCCAAAATTGAAGCAAATAAGTCTATCACATCTCTTTGTGAAATGGTTCAAACTTGATGCAAATGTACTTGTTCTGTCACGTGTTGTCCAGATCTGCGCTCAGCACCCTATGGATGCACATGTAGTCCATAGGCCTCAAAGATTTCAGTTGTACTGAATAAGTGAATGATTAACCACTAATGAACTTTCTTCCTGCTTGCATTAGTGTCTTCAGAAAATTTAAGGTCTGGATACAGTTTCCTGTGGGGTTAATATAAATTTAAATTGAGGAAGCCCGACAGCATCTGGGCTTGAGTAGTGCAAAAAAAGCATGTGTTATTTCTTTACAGTTTTTCTTGGTTTGGGCTTTCTGTCTGTGGATGAACTATTGAAGATGCCATCTTTACCATAGGAAAATAGTAATGTGCTTATTTCTTTTTCTCCCTCCTCTGTAGGCCTACGGACATGAGGTGGTTAAGAGTAGATGATGAGATGCCTCAACACGTTGTAGTGTCTGGTTCAAACCTTCTCATTAGTAACCTAAACAAAACAGATAATGGTACATACCGCTGTGAGGCTTCAAACGCGGTGGGGAAATCACATGCGGATTACATGCTGTTTGTATACGGTACGTGAGAAAAACCACCGTTCTTCTAGACTCATTTACACGCGATTGCAACATACCGCTCTCTGAAAGCTTTTAAAGAAGTTAACTTTTTTGCTTCCTGGAAGGATGACAGATAGCTCCCAACACACCCTACCTGATCCTGGGGTGGGCTCGGGGCTGGAGAAAGCATTGCTTTTGCTTCTGTAACTCTCGGTGTTGTGCATCAGGTGCAGAGCCATTCACTTCCTTTCTCTGGAGCTGTTGTTGGGGCCTTACCAAGGCACGTGCTGTCAGATGAAGCCTGGAACAAAGCCGGAACGGAGGCATGGGGAGAACTGGGAAGTTCTCTGGCCTGGCAGTTCTTGCAGGACTTCTCTGATGATTCCTTTTTCCTTTTTGTAATAGCTTTTTCAGTGTCTTCGGCAATGGTACAGGGTTGGTTTTTTTTCCCCCGGTCTTTTATTAGCGAGTTAAATGACTGAAGAGTCAGCCAGCATCCCCCGGTAATCACAAACCAGTAAATAAACTGGAGGAATGAGATGTCCTAAGCCTATCTGTGGCTGCTGAGCAGACACTAAAACATGTCTCAGCCTCTTTTTAAAGTGCTATTAAGTACCTACTTTAATTCCTCAGTTCCTCTACATTACTTTGCCATTGCTCTAAACCTTGTTGTACTCCTGTCACGAGGTGTTGCATATAATGAAGATTCAGAAGGCACTTGAAGAGTGATCCCCTACTTTAATTACGAAGAATTCCCCTGGGCTGCATATGTAAACTTCAGCTGTTAGAGTGGTTACTGTATGGCAGAGCTGAGCTTGTGGTGGGTATTGCCTGTTATTCGGATGGGACAGTAACGTGCTTTGGTTTGAAGTTCATTCCGTGCAACAGCTTCTTGAAGCTCTGCAGCCCAAATTTCTCTTGTATTCTCTCTGATGCCAGTAAATAGTGGGGAACCTAACACCACCACTGGCGTGGAACCAGTTTCAGGCCCAGTCTTAGAAATTAGCCCAGAGACCAAAGCCAATACCAAACTTGATAGCTCTGTGCTGAAATTGAACTCCTGTGCTCCAGCATGCAGGTAGTTCTCTGGTGTCTGTAGCTCTGAAAGACTCCAGTGTGCAGTGCTTCCCCCTTCTCAAACTTAAGTTTCCAGGAGGAATATAACTGTAAAGGTGATGCCCTTCCCAGGGGGCATTAACTCGTGGACTGTAGTTCAGGCATCCAGCAGATGTTGTAGCATGTAGGAAGGCTTCTCATGGTTTGTGAGGAGCTCACAGCCAAGTAGTGGTTTCACATCCCCTCACATCCTGTTCCTGCACGTTTGGCTGTGCCCCGCTACGACTCAGCACCCTGGACAACATAAAGAACTCCTTCAGCCCTGAGTTTCAGTGGGAGAAATCCAGAGCTGCTATTGTAACGGAAGTGATTGGGCTGTGATCGTCATCTGAAGCCCTTTGGGATAGAACCTAAAGGAAACCTGAAGGAAACCAGTGTTGCAGTGTTGAGCTTGGGGAGGAGCTGCTGGTCTCCCTCCACATGTCAGTGGAAAGCACGCACTTCACACTTTGCTGCATTTGGCACCTCTCCCCACTGGAAGACAGTGGATAGTATGTAGGCTGTGCAGTCTGTGTGCCTCTGTAGGAGTAGTGGGAAAGCCAGCGGGAAGATGTGCTCGCTGCTTGCCCCCTGGGACTCAACCCCCAGCTCCCATTCCCCTTGGGGGGGACGCACTCCGTGACAGGTAGGGCTGACTTAGTCTCCACACCAAATGAATGCCCCTGCAGTTCATTGCTATTAAGCGCAAATGATTGCCAGCAGCCAGGGCTTGCAAAAGAACTGCTGCTGGTCCATGCTTTGCACACCTTCCTCTATTGCACACATGGTGTAAGGATGTCTACTCACATTGACACACGCTGAAAACATGCTTGTTTTTTGAATTCCTTTCACTCTTTTCCTCCCTGTGGGCAGCCCCATTTTCTAGAAGCTTCCGGCACAATTAGCACGCAGTCGTTTTTTGCATTTATTAAGGAAGAGCCTGCTGCACAGCATGGTCCCCAGCGCCGTTTGGGAAATGAGCTGGGTTCAGTCATCACTGCTGGCTTCCTGGAAGCACAGGGGCTTTCTTCCCTCACTCCTATGGAGACGTGACAGCATCTTGGGCCTTGGGCAGAAGAGTGAGAGGGTTCTCCAGCATAAGCATAGGGACTGGGATACTTGGAATGTAGGAGCAGGACAAAATGGTTCTCAGCATAAATGAGTGCTTTCTTTTAGCTGTCTCCACAGTGGAGCAAACTCCAAGGTAATGTCTCTTAACTTTCAGGAAGTTGTGCAGAATACAATAAAGGTGCAGCACATAATTAAAGTTCAGATGTATTAATTAGGGAATCTGAGAGCTTTCTTGGAGATAAAAGAGTAGCAGATGTGTTAGTGATGGGAAGTTGACGTACTATGGAGAAAACCTAAAATCAAAAGCCTATGAAATGTTTCATGCTCTATTATTGCAGAATGAATCCGTAGTTCAAAGTCTTCCCAACTACTTAGCACATTCAGTTTGATCATCTGGGCATTGATACGTATTTTTTTTCTTTTACATCTTCTCATATCTACCTCCTCTTGCCCAATAGTTTTGATGAGGATGTGCCCATGTATGTAATAGAAATGCTGGGAAGAGCAGCAGCGTTGGAGTCTGAGCAGGTCAAGTGTCTCTGAGAAGTGGTTATTAGTTACAAAGAGAAGCATCTCTGTATCTGTGTTTCTCATTAGCAGTGCGCTACGAGCAGAAAACAAGAGCGTTAAAATAAAATTGTCAGAGAAATACTGACTTTTTTATGAAAAGATGTTGGTGAAATGGATATTCAGTAATGATGTTTTCATTTCTTTGTATTTATTACTGTCTTTGAAGTAGTTTTTAACATCCTGCTGACGTGTATTCATAGAGGAAGAATAGTGAAGTTAACAGCCCTGGAAAAAAAAGTGAGATATATTCGTGTGCTGTTGATATTTAGTCTGTTAAGCACAGCAGGGCCCCTCACACAAACCTCCCACCTGGGTTTCAGATGTATATGTAGACAAACAACAAAGCACCACTGTGTCTTTCTTTGTACATGTAAACTGTTCTTTTTTGTTGTGGAAAGTGTGCAGTTTATTTTTCTTACAGCTTTCCCATTCCATTTTTCTCTCTCTCTCATTGACTAATTTATGCTGGGTTTTATTTGTTTTGGTTTTTTTATTTATTTTGTTGAGCGTTGTAAGAGGCAAAAAGGGGGAGAGTTTCTGGGCCAGGTTCTCCATCTGGACTGTCCACATGTAGCTCCCTTGATGGGGATCGAGCTAGAGGTGACGTCCAGCTGCTGAGGATCTGGCCCTTAGTCTTTAAAGCCAGCTGGAAGTTGCCCACCTGGTTTTAGAGGAGGAAGGGCACCCAACAGCCATGCTGCTTCTTAGCGTCCTTGTTTTTTCTCTGATCATTATTGATCGCTGTTGTGTTCTGCTTGTTTTTTCTTAATTTGCTTTTTTATTATTTTCCTTTTTATATTTTATCCAGATCCCCCCACAACTATCCCTCCTCCCACAACAACCACCACCACTACCACCACCATCCCTACCACCATCACAGGTATGGTACCTTCATAACCATTGGAAATGTCCTGAATGTTTATTGTCTTTTATGTATGTAAGCAGAGCTTGAAGCCTGGGGAAAAACAACAAACAAAACACTTGATTTTTATTTTTATTTTTCTCAAATGCACCCACTGCATGAGTCCTAATCTGACAGTTCGACAATTGGGGGCGTCTTTACTGCAGGTGTTTCTGAAGCATGGAAATGGCCATGTCAGAAAGAGCTTTCGATTCAGTTACTGGTGGCTAACACTGGGTCCTTCCAAATGCAGGATGTAAACAGCCTTAGAACTCGGTTCGTACTGGGAATCGTTCCACCCTCAACCCCATCAGTACCCATTTCTGAGCAGTTAATTACTTGGAAGCGTAAAGTATGGTCTTGAGTGATTTAATTCACCTGATGTGACTGGAGATGCTTTCTGTCATGCATCGGTGTTTCGTCTGTTTCTGTAACAAGCTGTGTACCTCACTCTCCCACAAAAATGAATCCCACCAGTCATATTCTATTGAGTCAGAAAGTCTCTGTCGGAGCTGGCTTTAAGAATGTTGAGTTTTTTGCCTGTCCGGTAAGAAAAGATGAACAAAACCAACCAGCTGATCACCAGACACCTCTCTATTTTACACGCATCCGTCATATGTCCTCACTAGACCTGACTCTCTCCACCCATAACCAAAGCCCTTCCTGATTTTGTTGTATTCATTTGCATCGCCATTGGTTTTTTTTTTTCCTGATGTTTTCTATTTCAACTGCTGCTTTTGCTTTGGCTTTTTTATTTATTTGTTTTTTTTGGGGTAGAAGTGAAAACGGAAGGTGAGAATGGGCCGTTGAGTAGCAAATGGCATAATGCTTATTGTTGCTGTAAACCCTCCCCTTTGTAAATACCTTCGCATTTATCCGCTTTGATGACTTTGCTCGGCTGACTCTAACAGTCCTGTTCAGGGCATCTTGTGGCTTCTTTCCTTCCTGAGGTTTTTACAACCAAATCAGACTCCACTAGCATGGACAGTCAAGTTTTCCAATGTGCCTTAATACGCACTTTCTGTGCGCTGTCTTTCATAATGTCATTGTGTTGTCTGGACTTTGCCATTTTCTGTCTTCCTCTTTCCAGGTGGTTATTCATTAATCCTGAACTCCAGGCACCCAGGTTCGGATGCTTGAGGACGCTTTCCCATTTTATCATTTAGTCGCTTTATTTCAGTTCTCTGTTTTTAATCTCTTAACCAATTTTTGTTTCAGAGTAGGCTTCAAACTTTATTATTTCAAAGTCTCCCTAAGAGCCCTTTGCAGAGAAACTTGGTCCAGTGTGTCTCAGTGCAAACCAACACGCATTCAGTTTTCTTTTGTTTTGCAGTAATTTGTGAATTATAGAAGGCTAAAAGGAAGAACCTGTCCTGGTGCTTGATTGACCCCATTACGTTTATGTCAGTGCCTGCTAACATTAACCATTGTCCTTTTCCCTGGAACTGAATTACGATCAGCCTGTCATTTCAGGGATCACCCGAGGACTGTAACAGTGCATGCCAACCTCACCTGCAATTTCAAACTCTGTAGCAGTGGGTGTTAATAATAAATAGCAGTGTTGTTGCTCGCTCTTCTGCTGCAATCACTGCTGACTGCCTTAAAATGTGAGGAAACTCCGTTTTCTCTTTGAATAATTCTCACGCGCTCTTTGAATAATTTCTCACTCTTTCTTCTCTAGCCTGCTTCCCCATCTAATGTTTCTCATCCAGCATTCAAACCTTAGCCCTCCTAACATAAGCTGAGCTCGCGGTACTTCTTCAGACGTGTGAGGATCACGGGATTTCCTCAGCCCTTGAGGATCCATCAGTGTGATGCTCCCCTGTGCCGTGGGGTGAGTTGTCACCACCTCAAATCTCCCAGCGATCAGACAACCTGGACGTGTACCTCCGTGGAGGTGGAAGCCTCTCTGTAACCCAGTTGAGCTTAGCAGTATGGGTTCTGGTTCCCCAGAAAGAATTGGCTCCATGTTAACGATGGTCCTTCAGGAAGCAAGGGCCTTCAGACATGACGTTTCCCAGCTGTTCCTCCTGGGTAACTTTCCATCAGAACAATTTCCCCAAACACTGGCTCAGCACTACCCTTGGGAGGTTGCTGCGCTGTAAGGAAGTATGACTCAATGGGGCAGTGATTCGCTGTGTGCTAGGGCTCGCTGCCTGGCAGAGATTTGTTTCCTTTACAAGCAGAACTGTAGAAGTGCTGTGGTGTCAGGAGCATGTGTCTGCCCTGTGCTTTGCTCTCATCTTTATTTTCAGTGGTGGAGAACCTACCAGTTGGCTGTCCTCCCATTTACAAAACCTGGATGGGTTTCCATTGCCTCTCTGATGCATTTCTGTGTTGGTTTTGAGCAACTGTTGATGTCCCTGTCCATTCCAGGGGAGTTGGAGTGGATGATCTTTTAGGGTCCCTTCCAACTCAAAAGAACTATGCTGAAGAGGCTAGAAATGTAACGAAAATGTAATATAGTTCACTGATACCAACAGTTCTTTCTAGCAAGAATCATAGTCACCAAGGTTGGAAAGGACCCCCAAGATCATCCAGTCCAACCGTCCACCTACCACCAATATTTCCCCACTGAACCATGTCCCTTAGTACCACGTGTAAACATTTCTTGAAGAAGCTGGTAAGAGAGACTTCTGTATTATTTCTGACACGGAACCTTCCTGACATGGATCTTCACGTGTTCGGTTGCTTTTCTCACAAAGAAGAGCTAAGGTTTGGCCTCGCTTCTTTGTGCATAAACGTGCATATGTGTGTTTTCCGTATGTGTGTTAACCAAGTGGCATCTCCATGTCTGCACCCCAGGAAAGTGGGTGATCCTGGGTAGACTTTTACCTCTTCAGTAGTCCATAATCAGGCAGTACGAAGCCATGGGAATGTACTTTTGCTTTCCAACAGTGATTTTATAGGTGAAAAAAAAAAAAAATCAGGTCAAATTAACATGGCCTTTAGAATTACATAGCATAGCAGTGTTGAAACACTTTTTAAAGCCTCGAGAGGCAATTGAAAACTTTATTCCTGTCGTCACCAAAATGTCGAAGGATTCATCTGCTGTGGCATAATGGCTTTGTTAGCACATGGGAGTGCTTCTGGTTTCCACCTGCGGGCAATAGGTGTGAGTGGTCTTCCAGCCAAGTTGGAAGCATTTCCTTAGGGTGAGGAGGATTTCCAATCTATTCTCTTTCACCGTTTTCCCCCCGTCTCTGGTTTATTTCTGGTCTAGCTTGTGTCCCCTGAAACTGCAGAGTACAAAGAGTTTTTTGGTTTAATCAAAACAGAAAAGAGGGAGGCAGGGGGCAGAAGAAGAGAGGCCTTTCTACGTCCAAACTCATGTTTTCAGGTGAGCTGCCCGTAGAACACTTTCATGGAGTTATTCTTTTTGAGTTATTGGAGATAACCTGTTCCGGGTTCATTTTTCCCTGCTGAAGCTATCTAACAGAGCAATCTCAAAGGGCTGCATTTGCTACTCCACGTGCATGGTAAGTTACTCATTTTGAGCAGCTTCCAACGACAGGCATCTTTTGTAGTTGCTTACATACAGTATTTCTAGTCGGGCTATGTTCAGACATGACAGGGAAATGCAATTCTGCCTCAAAGAGTTTATCTTTGAGTGATGATAGACTCTGCTCAGCAAATACGAGCTGGAGCAGCACATACAGCAAACAGGAGAGGGCAGGTAATGCAGTGTGTAGGTATGTGGTGTCATGTGGTCATTATTCCCCAGCCCTGGGGTGCAGCGAGCTCCCTGCTGTGCTCAGAATCCCTCCCCAGCCCCCTGAGGTCCCTGTGTAGAGCACAGGGTCCCTTTAGCATCTGCTCCTGCTGGACAAATCAAAATCCCATCTCAGCCCCGCTGTAGGCTTGACCTACAAAGGCATGCTGAGCTGATAAAGTGGTTTTACGGCATGGAGGTTTTGGGGAAGATCACAGCTAAACTCTGTAAAGCTAACAGACTTCTTTTTTCCCGGAGAAGGGAAAGCAGAACAGTGGTGAAGTTTCCAAAACAGCACGACCTTTAAAGCTTTTTCTCTGTCGCTGTTGCTTTGCTTCAGTGTAGGTGCTTGAAAAGATTTCCTGTGTGACAGTTTGATCTTTTTAGTATATCCTCCAACTGCATTGATATTCTGACCATCCTTTGGTGTTTCAGCTGTTATCGCTGGCAAGCCCTTTTTTTTATCAGTTCAAATTGTCCTTGTGGCTTTGTTCATTAAGATGTACAATATGATACAGCAGAGCAAACTGCATAATTTGAATTACCCCTACAGTCGTTACTTGAAATGCTGGTATTGGACAGCTGTTGTTTCCTGGGAGATAAAGGTTCTTGTTAATAGCAAAGCCCTCATCTTTGGGCAGAACGTAGAATGGAGTGCTTCAGCCTGCTATTTCCAACGTTGTTTTGCTGCCTTCTGGACTTGCTTAGCACATGCACCTCCGAAGCCCAGGATCTACAGAATTATCTATACATGTAAATTTGCATTTATCACACTTGGTCTGATCTTGCAGGTGTCTTGGCAAGTGTTTCAGTGGAGACCTGGGGGTGCAACACACGCACGTCACCGCTATTTCAAGCCTTGCACTGGGTGCTGCTGGTGCTGCAAAACCCCGGCTGTCCACCTTGCAACAGTGCCAAGCTGGCAGATTTCACGATTGCTACGTGTCCGTAGTGCAGTTTAAAACCCCGTGTTAAAACCAAAAATCCCTTAGAATATACAGTCAGAGGAACGCGGGGCTGGCAGAGCTCTCCCTTCTGCCTAAGGGGCTGTGCATTGCCCCGTGGCTGTGAACGGGGGCAGAGGTTGCTTTGTCTCTGCTGGGCAAGGGCTGTGGAGATGCCAGCTCTGTATGATCCGTGCAAAACACGCGTTTTTATCCCACCTCAGTGGCCTGAGAAATCATAGTACGTGGACATCTCCAACTGTCGAGAGGGGAACGGTGTGACACGTTTTCACGCCGTGAGGTCACGTGCAGAAAACCTCTCTAAAGTGAGGAGGAGGACGATTTAATCCTCAGCAGAAGTTGGCTCTTTTCTGATTATCGCTGGCGGTGTGGAAAAAAAAACGCTGCTGGATAGGATTTACTCCAACAGTAATCCGAAAGGAGGGCGGGTGGGAAGAATGCAGTAAGTCATTCTTTGCTCAAATTACCTTGCAGTGGGTTTGTGGAAGGTGAAGAGGCAACGTGGGGATTGCCAAAGTACCCGCTCACTTCTCAGGCTTGGTACCCCCTCAGGTGTGGGTGCTTGTGCTGGTTCCTGGTGGAGGTGTTCACACGGAGCTTTGGGTTGCACAGGCTTTGTGTGGCTGTGGCAGCTCAGCACACAGCCGCTCACAGTCCCCAAGGAGCCGGTGTTGGCCTTTCCCTGCAGTTATATCTAGGTGTGGTGTTTCCCTTACGCTGCATTCAGGGATTGAAATAAAATCCAAACCCTTGCAGAGCTTGGTGGAGAGACAAGCGAAGGCATCGTCTGAGCCGCAGCACTAATTTAGGAGTATTTTTGTTCTTGTCACACGCAGCTTCCATACAGATTGTGATTATTTTTGTGAAACATCTGGTCTGCAAATCAAACTGTCTCTGGGGTGCACTGCAACATGCCCATGCACAAATGCTTTCAGCACAAGCTGGAACTGCTTTACGGAGGTTGATCATATAGGATCATAGCACGGAGTAGGTTTTCATCCACCCTTCCTTGGAGGGTTGGAGACGGGAAGGATCGCTGTGGGTTTGCACAGTGGGGGGGGGAATTGGGGCTCCTTTGTCCCTCACCATCCCACAATGTAACTGAACTGCAGTGTGGCTGCTAGTGTCTAACAGGGGCTAGAGGTCATTGGAAATTCGGAAGGTTTGCATAGGTCAGTGCTCAGACTGCGTTTCGTTAAGGAACCAATTCAAACAGCACTGCATTGAGTGGATCCCTATAATTATTAATGCCTCTTGAATTTTTTTAATAAGAGTTCTATATGAAACGTGCATTGTGCCTTTATTTTGGGTAGGTGCTGCTGCGATGCTCTTTGCAACAGCAGCGTGTTTTCAAGCTCCGTTGTGAGGCCGTAGCACTACGGTTCGCTCGGAAGAAGGAAAATGAGCCTTCAAGTTTGTGAATTCAATTTTGCTACCAGGGTTTTAATTTCCCTCGTTCTGTTGGAGGCTGTGGACTAATTACGGGCTGGTTGAAAGGGCCCGGTCCGTCACACTCAGTGAACAGTTGTAAGTTGGAGAGAATCCATTTGAAAAAATGAGAAGGCATAACAGCGGAGCTCGTAACTCAACTAAATGTTGCCCAGATGCCTTCATGCAGTCATTTTATGAATGTGTGCTTCTCTATATGTGTGTGTGCGCGGCTGCACAGCCCTCCACAAAGTGGTGAGTGCCTCAAACTTGGGCCACGCTCGAGTGTTCTTATTTGGCAGATGACGCCATCCGTATCGCAGCGCAATGCATGCTGCTGTCTTCATTCATTCAGGGTCTGGCCGTGGTGAAATCTGTTCTTACTGCTGATAGTAAAAAGAGGTCGTTGTGCAGAGAAACGCGGAGCTTTGCGGAGACCCACAGTTCCTTTCTTGGGTACCCTGTCTAATTATGAATCAGTCCTCTAATGATTTTCTGTACAGGCAGATTTTGGAGGACCGTTATGTTGCTTTTCCTTCTGCATACAGCAAATTTGGTTGAGTCTTCCTGGTAGAAATCAGGAAAAGAAGCCTCGTCCATTTTACTTTAAGGTGAAAACTGCCTAAGTGGATGGAGCCTCTTTGTCTCTCCGCTTTTCTTCATCCTCTCTGCTTTGCTTTGCCACGTCCCGGGAAACAGCCCTTGTTGAGCATCAGCTCATTTGAAATGATAAGCATCAACTTTGTGCGGCCGTGTGCGTGCAGCTCACACCTGTCACTCAGGGCTGGCTTTGCCAAACCGCAGTGAAGTCAGGAATGCACCATGTATGTTCTTGTCACTCCGTATCGGAGGAGGAGAGACAAGATGGTGTTTCATCCACTCTCTGGGGCAGAAGTATGATCTGTGGAGGTCTGTGTGTCTGGTCTGGCATGTAAAGACGGTGATTCTTGAAAATGAAGTAATAGTAAATGGCACGTACCTTGAATTCGAAAAAGCTGGTCTGAAGTTAGCCTGTCTGCCTTAAAATTCAGGGCTGTCTTAGCGGCAACGCTGCAGGGTCTGGAATGTTCCTTCTCACATAAGGCAGAACAGCGGTGGAGCTTGGCATGTGCACAGATTTCCGTGTATTCATTAATTTCATACCAAAGCAACAGTGACAATTTTTCTCTCCTTTGCAATGCAATCGCTGTAGTAGTGTGCGTGTGGTGGGGGGTGTTCTGTGCTTTGTTTTAACCTGAGATTATTCCTCTTTGGAGCACTGTGTATGTGCAATCCTTCTTCTCAAAGAAGACTCTGGGATTGAAATGGACTTCAGACAACTCATGCTAAACTTTATCTGGTCTGTGTTTCCTATTGCAATCATCCAAACCATTTGCTAATCATAACTTTGTCATTCCAGCTGCAGCCAACATCTTGTTTGACTTGGATATTTGTTCGCACTTACAACTGCTTGAGAACTTTATTTTTTGTAACCTGTTGGTCTCTGTCCCCAGATGGGGAAGCGAGATGCACTGTCCAGTTTGCACTCTTTCTTGACTAATATCTCTTCCAGCACGTGAACACAAGTTTGCTTTCAGCAGATTTTCTATTTAGTGTAAAAACTGACGTAACTTTTTTGTTTCAGGAAGACAGTAAATTGAGACTATTTATAGATGCCAAGATGCTATCTCAGGAATTAATACTCAGTTTTATAATCCTTTCTAAATGCAACTTCCCCCTTCACCTTCACCACCATTCTCCCCTTCACCATTTGCTTGGTTAAAATGAGGCGTTATTTGGGGATTGCAACTCGAAAACAAGGAAGAATCCCACTCTTGTTCTCATCTGTGCTTTGGAAGGCTTCCCTTGCAGCCTCCACCAGAGTTCCTAGCAGGAGAACAAGTGCTAGCATATTTAAGTGTGTGTTAGATTTGATTGCCAAGATGAGAACAGTCTACGTTGGCAGTGGAAACAGGCTAATGACAGCTTGATAATCTGTTATGCAAATCTTGGTGTAGTTCGTTAAATTGTGCAGGGTTTATTTGTTTTGCTTTGATAATTAAAGCATGTAGACCTTGTATCTGTGAGCATTGTGTATACCTTGTATGATTCTTGTCCTCACTGGTGCTTCAGAAAACCAGACTAGGGCTGACCTCAGCTAAGTTTAAAAAAAAAAAAAAAAAAAGGAAAGAGTCTTCATTTTTCCACTGCTTCTTCTGAATGTGCAGGAAGGCTACCCTTCCTGGGGTTCTCCAGACAGCATGTTAATTAGGAGAAATGCTGATGTGAATTGTCCATTGTTGTTGGTACAAAACTGAAGTTCCAGGCAAGTTCACAAAAACACACGTGATAGAGTGCTTCTCTACTTTTACTCATGATTTTATTCATTTAAACGTTGCCTGCATCAAACCAAGCAGAGTCCTGTGAAGCCCTGTCTTTGCTGTGGATGGCCACATCTGGTTTTTACTGCTGGCTTGGGAGTGTTGGTAGGTATTTGCAAAGTTCTGGTTAAGTTCTGAAGAGTCATCCCTTTAAAGCAAGCAGCCAGCAGGTCCATCTGTATACGTTGCATCAAAGAAGAGGAGGATATGTAGGACTAGATGAACATTGAGTTTAACAGTGACTAAATAAGCCAGGACTCTGGATAACGTGACTGAAACATGATTTAGACCCAGTGGCATCTGAAATAACACAGGGCACTGTCAGGATGGAGTTCTCTAGAAAAGCCTGTGAATTTGGGTCAGCCTCTAAAATTGCACATTTCAAACACCTATGAAGAGATGAAACCCATTTGGCAAGGTAGCAGTTCCAAGACATTTCCCATGACTTGCAATGTCAGTGGTGTAAAGTAAGCTTCAGACTAACAACCACCAAGAAGCTTAAACAGATTATAGTATAACTATCTGTTAACCACAAGAAAAAAAAAGATCATCACAGGTTGTGGCCCAGCAAAACTCAACTCTAGAATTCAGGACGTGTTTCACATTATGGGAATGAGTACTATCTACCTGCATTTGCCCATTCCAGACCAGTATGTTATGCACATGCGTCTTGCAGGTGCATGGGTCAATGTAGCCAATGCAAAAGGGCCACGTACACGTGTAGTGTGCTACGAGATTCTTTTTGTTTGCCAGCTGTAAACATGGTCTGGACTCAGGAGTTTTAGGATGCTTGGAAATGCCCTATGTTGGGTGAAGGAGAAGAAGAAACTGAAGCATTCCCTGCCCCCGCCAGGTGGTGGGTGCCCGGACTGGAGGCTGGAGGGAGCGTTTTGGTGCAGGCAACGTTTGAAAGCATAAAATCTATATTCCAAGTGTTAGCTCTTTGTGCTGCTCCTGAGCTTCTGTCTTGGTACTTATCAACAGAAGAGTTGGTGTTGGTGTTCTCCCCATCTCACGTTCCCCTGACTTTGCAACCACCAGTAATTGTTCTGGCAAGGTCCTGGAAAAAAAATAAGACAAATTTACTGTTTTCCTCAGGCTCATAGCTTTTGAACTCGAGGCATGTCTTCTAAACAGTGCAACTCACTTCAAATGCTTTTTGCCTTTCATTTTATTATTGCTTGTCACGCAATGTTCTTTGAAAGCTTGCTCATATATTATCTGTTCCATTTTTTCCATTTTCCCTTTTTTTGCATGCTGTTCCTCCTGTTTCTTCCCTTCCTCCAATCCTCTGTTCCCGTGTGTAGACACAACGGCGACGACAGAACCAGCAGTTCACGGTTGGTATCACATTCCTGTTTATCTTATTTCTCAGCACTGCTGAGTGGCAAGACAAGCCTGGGAAGGGGAAGGAAAAAAAAAAAAAAAAAAGGAAAATGCAGTCTTCAAGGGAAAACCACGTTTCAAGTGAACTGATCTCATAAATATCACATCGTTTTTAAGGCTTGAAAGTCTGTCTAGTCTTGTCATTTCAGTTGTGAGCTTCACAACCAGTTGTCCTGGTTCCAGGCCAGCACTGATTCCCAAACCCAGTGGAAATGACACACGTGTAGGAGGAGCACAAAGGAAGCAGGTGACTTTTTTGCAGTAATCTCGATTACCGAGGTCATCGTTTTGGACTCGACAATGAAATCTGGCTTGAGAAAATAGGAACTCAAACGATCTTTTTAAGAGACGTGTGAAATTTTCAGCATTTTTCCTTTATTTCATGTCCATAAGGAACAGCCTCCAGGAGGTGCGCCCAGGCCGAGCGCCATGCTTGGTGTTCTGCGGCTGAGCCCCTCGCCTCGGAGATCAGGAGGGAAGTTTTTGTTATTACACTGCAGAAGGAGATTTTACAAACAAATAGCAACACTTTCTTATCAGCATAGCAGTCTAGCAAACTAACCCTTCTCATCTGCTCAAGGAAGTCTAGCTAACAGCTTGACAGCTTCCTTAGCTTCCTACATTTTCCAAGTTAAGCCTAAACAGTCACTTCAGACTGAAAGTTGAGCATGCAGTTTTTTGGCACAAACTCGCTTTTCAGCTGAAGAACCAAAAACTCTAAGGATTTTAATTGACTAAACCATATTTGAGTTTGCTGTTTTATTTTCTTGACGTTCGTAAATCAACTGCTTTCTGTTATTGACGTGAGATGGTGTAAGCCAAAAGTCTGTGGTGCTAAACAGCCCTTTCTTCTTGCGTCCTCCCAACAAGACACATCTTGGGCACTACTATGTGGACAGAGGACTGAGTGGAGCTGAGTTTAAGTAGTGATGCCCCACATCAAATGGAGGGAAAAGCAGTTTTTGTTCCTAGATGGAGGCATTCTTCCGCTTTATGTAAAAAAAAAAAACAAAAGCGTTCAGGCATAATTCTGTTTTCTGTACATTGCTGATCTCCCAGTGTACAGAGTGTTTAATGTCGGGGTTTGACATCACTAAGTTTGTAGCTATGGCCACGGAAGTCATGGCAAGGTAACAGGAGTCCCAGGTGACATCTCATCACGCGCTACCCTAAGGCCTGTGAAAGTCAAATGAAGGCCAAACGTTAATCGCCCCATCGTTACCCATGGGGAAAAGCCTTGAAGGCATTGAAAAAGACGATGAGTACGGTTTAATTAAGTAACAGCTTAAAAAAAGCACTTGGTAGCTCTTGGTAATTGATGATAAAATATGAATAAAACTGCAGAAAAACACAGATAAAGCATTTAGCATTTTTCCTGTAGGTGAGACTGTTTTCCGCGGCAATAGAAATTAAAGGTGGCTGATTTATTGAAGCCCTCAATAAAGGTTACTTCATTTACTCTGCCCTTGGGGCTGTGCAGTGGGTTTTGCCATCGACTTTTGGCCATCGCTGTGCAGTGAGCACAGACCCAGAGTGGATCAAGGGCTGCTGGAGCAGGGTGCTCCCCACCAGAGTGACCCACCTGGTTCTTAAGCACAAATCCTGGTGGTTTTCATCTCTTACTTGTCATAGCCATACAAATAATGCTTTTTATTTGAGGAAGGGCTCTGAGTGTTTTAACCTCTATAGGGGGGGACTGCTTCTGAATAAGACTGGCAACTGAAATGACAAGCAACCCTACGCAAATTAGCTCTGACAAACTTTTCTGCCTTAAAAATCAACCTGTTTTGTACTGAACTTCACTGTGTTTGCCCTCTTGGGTTCTTTTCCTGCGAAGACTCTGAGATTTCTTTCCAAGCTTGTGTTGCTGGAGTGTGTATGGGTATACCAGGTGTTTATGTACGTTGGCCATTTGTTCTTACCAATGTCCAATCGGAGTGAGCATGTATGTGAATGACTAGAAATGCATGGGCATGAACTAAAGCCAAATGGATTTTCTCCAAAAACAATTTCAAATGAATTGGGGGAAGAAAAAATAAACAACAACAACAACAAAAAAAGTCCAACGACAACCAAACCCAGAAAGATTGATAGCAAAGAAAATGAAATGTAAGGCTAGTGTGGAACCAGCACAATACTTCAATCTGGGAAAGGAATTTTGAGTCATTTCATTTTTTGGAGTGTATCCTAGAGGACTGGGGGGAAAAGGAGTCCTGTATGTGTATGCATGTGAAAGCGGTAGCAAAACCCCTGCCATTCCTGTTCTCTGATGGAATGGAGTTAACAGCAGCAATGCATGAGTGACTTAAAAGCACGAACATTGTTAACTCTTTTTGTTTGAAAATGAGAGCTTAACTGTAAATTTTCTGATGCACTTTCTCCTTTCTCTGCACTGTTCATTGCCAGAACTCCAATAACAGCATGGTCATGGCCGGCAGGAAGGCTTGTGCTTCTGCTGCACTGCACTACACGGGGTTACTGAGCGTAAACCCTCCTTCCCTTCTCTTTTGCACTTCACGTGTCAGGGTGCCAGTGGGCTGACGCACCGGCGCACCGTGAAATCGCAGCTCCCAGCCTACGTGCAGGCAAAACGAGGGCAGGCATTGGTGCGGCAGTAGCTCTGGAAGTCTGCCAGCCCTGAATTTGGAAAATCAGTTTGTTTGGTTTTTGTTTTTTTTTTCTCGTTCCCCTTCTTCTCTCCTGTCCCACTCCCCTCCAAAGGTCCTAATGCAAATTTGCTGCTTCCCAGACGTGATTCCTCCTTTGCAGGCTGTGGAGCTCAGCCCTCTGAGGTTGCTGCCCTCTTTTGTGTGAGATTCCCCAGCTCACTTTTTGCCTCCTGTACCAGTAGAGCGCCTACCGACAGCCATGACCTCGTACACCACATTCTTTTGCTACCGCAAAAGTAACACAGGTTACATTTTTTCCCTTCAAGTTTTGGCCCCATCCTATTATAGGCAAAGAGCTTTAATGAACTTCTTTGTGATTTTTCAAGAATGCAGCCAATGCCCGTTGCAGTGAGCTGTGCTCCCTGCATGCGTGGCGTGTGCTTGGGCACCTGTGTGTGCTGCACTTAGAGCACAGGCAGAACGTCTGCAAATGCTAATTAATGAGAAGATAGGGTGAAAAAAAGGCTCTCTTGAAGCAGGCAGAGCACAAAGCCTGGAGAGTAGGTCAGTACTGTGAAAAGATCCCAAGCATAAGTAAGGAGTGGCAAGAAAACACGCTGTCCAAAATAGAGCAGATACATTATTTTCTAAGCCAGGAATACTTCCCTGAATGCCCATATGAATTTTTGGTCTTAGCAAGGTTTTGAATAGGAATATTTAACACTCCTGTGTTAAGCTCCTGTTGCTTTCTGCAGTTGTGCTCAGTCCCTGAAATGAGTTTTGCTTGTCTGAAGCTGCAGCCAAAATCTCAGCCGTGCCAGAGCTCTCGTCGGTTTGCACATCTTGCCAAATTAAACAGCGTACAAGGAAAAAATAAAGCCCCAGTGCTTTCTGCGTGAGCGTTATCGAGCAGCTCTGGCTGTCCAACCACTTTTTTTTTTTTTTTCCCTTTTTAAAAATGCCCTACTTAAAAGTGCAACTGCGAGTAAATAGGTTTCTAAATACAGACCTAATCCTTGGGGCAATTGAATAAAACATCACAAAGATCCACGCGCATGTTAAGATTCCTCTTCAGTCTCGTAGAATTTTCCACATGAAACAGAATCCGGAATTGGTTATTTACAGTTTGATACAAAGGAGAACTTAGATTTTTGCTTAAAAATCAGAGGTGCCCCGTGAAGAAGGACAAAGCATTGCTCTATCAGTAAACCTGCCAAGAAATGTCCCTTTAATTGGCCTGACGCCTGCACCAGGCTGCAGATGCATTTTTCAGATGCATTCTTCGTTGCACCTGAGCAGAAAGTTAGCTTCCGTCTGTCTTAAAGAAGCCGCTGCGGGCGCTGAATGCGTCCCGATCAGAAGAGGAAAGAAAGGCCTTAAATCACGGATGGGAAAAGTTTTAAGGAGAAAAAATCAAGATGTGATTGGCAGCAGGTCTGCAATGCCTCTCCATGCATTTTAATGCTGGTTTTGGGTGCGCCAGGTGCAGGTAGAAACCGAACTGCCGAAGCGTTCAGTTTTCTTTTCCTTCATTAAGAATGGAACGTTGGCCACTTTTTTTTTTCTCCCCCCACTCTGGAGGAATCGTAGTTCCCTGTGAGCAAAAGGGAAGAATACACGGGAGCAATGCTGAAGAGAGAAGAGCTGAATGGCTCTTGCTCAGAGCACGGGTTTGCATGTCCAGTGCTTCCGTGCTCCACTCTAATTATTTTTATAGATTGCAATAAAAACAGGTGGCTCCCTGGAATTCAGCAGCGTTGCAAAGGCAAATTTCTTGCCATTAATCTGAACAGCTTCCCTCTTTAGAAGATCGTTCAGGCTGTAGCTCCGAGATGACGTACTTAAAACCCCATCGCTAAAAAAGGAGATGTCTTTTTAATGAGCTGTACGTATTGCTTGTAGCTTTCCAACAGGAGACAAGCGTGCACGTTGAGTGTGCTGTATGAACACCTTTGTTATTTACAAGGAAGCCTTTGCCCTGCAAAAATCCATCTCGAGCTGCTGTTGCTCTCTCCTCCCTCACGTGTAAGAAGGAGACGGGGATGGAGGATTGCTGCTCCTCCAGGCTCCAAAGCTCCTGGAAGCACAAAGAACTTTTTTCCAGCGTTTGCCAGGAGCGTAAGGAAGCTCTGTGAGGCGTTTGCCTTGCTCTTGAACAGGGTTTACCCCATACCACGAATAAACCCAGAACTCAAAGCAACACCCGCTAGCGTTCATTGGATCCATTTTGCAAAGCATGGGTGAGCACAGAGCACATCTCAAGCTGCCCTGTGAGGCACTGAGAGCTCACCCACCTCCTGATGCCCTCAGTCTCCCCAAGCACATCAGGGTTTGGTCAGCCTTCGAGCTCACACTGGCAGTGTTCCGGTGCCAAGAGTTTGTCTTGATCAGCTTTGAGGGCAGATGCTTTTTTTTTTTTTCCCAGAAATGTGTTAAAATTGGGAAATTAAATTATTTTTGTCCATTTTTTTTACAGAAGGTTCAGCCTGCAGTCTGCATCTACAGATGCCTTTCAGTTTTGAAATGTGCTCCACGATATTCTTGAATTTATAAATTGCTGTGCTTGTCAACGTTGCCCAAAACCGCTGAATTTCAGTGGAAAATTGGAAGAAAAATTGGCATCGATACGTGTCCATAACCCAAATCAAACCAGAATTAATTGGGAAATTGCCCCTATTTGATGAGTCAAAGGCTGAGTCTGGGGGTTTCTGCATGCTGTTATGAATGAGTGACTTTGGTTCACCTCCATGTTCCATGTGTTAACAGTGTAGACTGAGGAATGTTTCTGCCAGTCTGTCAGTAATAAAGTAAATGATTGGAATCCTGAAATACAAGTTACTTACTCTGCTCAGACCAGCAGAAGATGGCAAGTGATTGACTCATTTGTTTCCCCCCACCCCCCAAGAAATTCACCCTCAGTTCTTAAGTGTGTTGTTTATTGTCACTTGAGGAATACAAAGAAAAATGAGTTTGTTTTTACTTGTAAGGCTTTACTCAGTTGCCAAATTCCGCAGAGGAGCTGGACTATGGGGATCTCTCAGGTAAGGGCTAGCACCTAGGTAAAGCACTGCTCTTCTACGCTAGATACCGGTTCCACTTTGATTTCTGCGTCTTGGCCATGTTGCATTGTATAGTCGCTGTGGTGCAGCACTTAATGGCGCACTGAGTCCCGCAGATTGGAAGCGTGCTGCTGTCTGTTGGGTTTTCCCTCCCTATTTTTTGGCATTGGCACCTTTTTGTGAAAGGAGTGAAGAGGGGGTGGGAGGAACGCCGAGCAGCGGGGTCACCTTTCAGGCTGGCTGCCAGGCGCGCTGCCCTCGGTGGCACGCAGGAGCTTTTTGCATGCTGATTTGGAGGCCGGTTGAGTTGAAATTTGATGTTTGGAAAACACTCAACTCTGCCATAATGTGTGAAACTGTCTTTGGAAAGTGCAGCCGGCGCTAAACGGAGCCTGCCCGCTCGTTTCTTGGAAGGGGAGCGTCAGATTGGGGTCCTGGTTTTATCAGCAAAGATAGAGCCAAACAATTCAGACTTTTTTTTTTTTTTTTTCCATCCACGGGCAACTGAAAGCTGCATGAACACATCTTTGTAGTTGATCCTTGCCAATTCTTAATTCAGATGAATAAGCAAAAGCATCCTCAGTGGGCGGCTTGGGGCAATTGGGGTGTACAAAACGAGGGTCGTGGCGCAGTCCGAACCTCTGATCCATGCTTTGGCAGGCTCTCCTTTGGGAAACAGTGGAGCACGGAAAGCACCGGTGCCTGGTCCCCATCCCAGCAGGTCCCTACCATGGGGTGCACACTGGTTGGGTTTGGTCCAGCACTGTTTTGTTCTGCAGTTTAAAAAAACTAATGCTAGGTACCAAAACCCTGAGACCTCAGACTTTTTCCATAAAATGCTTTTCTCCAATGAAACTTGCAGCATCTCTTCCTGTAAGCCACTATAAGGATGCTTTGGCCAAGAGGTTAGAAATGATTGATTAACTCGATATGTATTCTAACACCTGAGCAATACTAATAATTATTATTGCAGGCCTGGGCCAGATCTCATAGGTAAGAAGCACTAGGTGTCTGTTAAATATCACTGTGTGGGTGGAAAATAACTGTTTTGCTCTGATACTCTTTATTTTTTCATTTGATTTTTTTTTTTTTTTTTAAAGAAGATACACATTTTGGTGAACAAAGAGAAGGATGGGTATTAATTCCAGGAAGGAATTCCTCAAAATGGGTGTCTGCTAGCAGCCCTGCCTCCCCTTGGCAGCAGCACAAGCTGGGTGTCTGTGCTGCCCAGCTCCGCCGTGCGCTCATTCACTCGTGCACTCACCTTGCATTGACGCATCCACTTTCCTCAGAGAGCTGTGGATGTGTTGGCTGGTGATACGCTTTCTATTTTTCTTCTTTTTGTCAATCTGAAATTGGAAGTCCCAAGTTTCCTTTGGGCTTCCCACAAAGCAGCGCAAGCACCGAGCAGGTGAGCGAGCACCTTTGTGCACTAACAAACACCCATTTTGGAGCATCAGTTTTGACTACTGATGGGTTTTTTTTCCCCCTAAGAATTTTGGTTTTTTGCTTGTTGCAATCTTAAGTTATTTGTGTACGACCAAAGGATGGCTCTCCCAAGTCAAACATACCAATATTACTGGAAAACAGAGCAGCAGCCCTGCACTGCTCTCTGCTCTGACCAAGCCTCTGCCCTCCATCACATAACTCATGCCCAGATTCCCGAGAAACTGACATAGGATCCCGTTTTGGACTGGTGGCAGCAGATCAGAGGGCAGCACAGGTGAGTGCTGAGCCGAAGCCCGTCCCGCAGAGGTGCGTGCTCAGCCCGCCGGGCTGTTGAAATGTGGTATAAACTGAATGTGCTGCTCGCGCTGCACTGTTTGCTCAGTGTGCTGTTCGTTTCAGGTACTGGTGTCCTGCTAAATGCTTCAACGGAGGCTCTGCCAACTGTACAAATAAGTAATGCATCTATTGCCTTGCATCCAGGTAGCTAGTTCCCAGTGCCGCGTTAACTTGTGTGTGTCTGTACCTCTCAGAGCTGTGCTCCTAACGTGGGATGTACGGGACAGAGACGTTTGTCTCACACTTCTGCAGCACAGATTGACTTCTTATTCTACTGCAGCGTTTATTTCAGCCCTGTAGTGTTAACAGAGACAATTCCGGCAGTGCTGTGAATGACGAGTCCAAACTGCTTTGTGTTGGTGTGTGTGTATACCTACGCACGCACGCATATAAATATATATGCTGCTGTGTGCGGTGATTGCAATAATCCATTTAATCTAATTCCGTACATCTGTATTGTCGGGCCCCTCAGGTGCATTATGGTCTTCTTGTTTTGCTCAGCAGTGTTGATACACATCTTGTAAAACACTGAACAATCAAGAAAGACCCGTGTAGCCTTTACATCTGGTTTGATTAACTAATCAAAACCTGATTAGCACCTTTGTTCAAGGGGTTGCTGATTAATCAATTACTATTGATTGTAAGTGTCGCTCCATTTTCTAGCGGAGGGAAGTCTGAAGAAACAACCAATAAACATTGAGCAGCTGTCATAGTGATTAAATTTATTAAAGCAAAATGCATTCTTTTTTATGAAGCGATCTTAAAATGGGTCACTGAAGAGGAGCTTATTGATTGAAGAAGGATGAACTCCTTGAATTTCTCTAGCTTAAATTAGACCAAATTCAATTACGATACGACGAACAGGTTGACACTACTCTTTAACAGTCCATCAATAAATTAGAGTAGGGGTAGGAGCAGCACACTTAATGCTGGACTGTAGCAATGAATAATATTATTGCTCATCCCGCCGTGTGGGCGGTGATTACTGTCTCCCAGCTAGCAGATGAGCACTGATGATTATTTTTCAGTGGTTCTGAACTGAAGGCAACCTGTTCTCCCAGCTCTGCCCACCAACACCTCCACGGCTGCCCCACATTTTAGTGATGTTCCTTGACGTCAAAAACTTGGTTCTCCAAAAAGGATTCACCATCCATTTGTCAAGAGCAGAGCTAACCTGGTTTTGTATCTCTTAGGAAAGAGGAATAGTTGGTTCATCGAGCGATGTAAGGTCGTTGCACCTAACTCATGGCCACTGGGGAAGTGTGGAAACTTGCATCGTTTTGGTGTTTTAACTGCATAATAGGCAAAACTTTAACAAGGGGAAAAAAAGATTGATGAGTTTGGAATTCTTGAAAGAATTTAGGTTTTCTCTTCCCTATCGTGATGCATTTATTGCATCTGGGAAGCAGGGCAGCTGTCAGGAGAGCTGCTATGTATACGCATGCATGTGGGCGCACACAAATTCAACCCGTGTTGTCCAATGTCAATAGCATGAAATTAATTTTCACTAAGAAATAAATTTTTGTGTAAGCACAGGAATAAATCTAAATCTGCCAGAATTCGTATCTATGCTACATGCTTGTGAAAAACTCCATCAGTTTTCTGCTTTTATAGCGCAAATGGCTGCAGAAAAAGTTTCAGGGATACCCCCAAAAATGTCACAAAACGAAACTGTTAGATCAGAACTCAGCTTCCTGAGCCAGAATGGGATAGGCAAGTGGTGGAGTCACCATCCCTGCAGGTGTTTAAGGGTAGTTGCAGTGCTGGAGGACATGGTTTAGTGGGCAGTATTGGTGGTAGGTGGATGGTTGGACTGGATGACCTTAGAGTCTTTTCCAGCTTTTGTGATTCTATGATAGGTTATGTCTCCAAAAGCTTTGGTTATATCATGCCTCTGGTATTTAAAGTGGAGCCTTAGTAAGAAACAGTGCTGGAGCATGTGGGTAAAACAGTGAGCCGTGCTGCTCAAGGTAATAGCAATACCAGAAAGTGAGGACTGGCGTTAAGTCACTCCGGAGTTCTTCAGCTAAATAACATGATTTGTTCCTAATAGGTCTGAAGCTTTTAACTCAGATGTGATTGATGTGTAATTAAAAACCAGCTAGTGAAGTCAGTCAGGTCCAATCCAGTCCTTTCTGCTAATCTTCAGATGCCACCACTTACAAAAAAGAAGAGCTGGCATATGCATACACACGCATATGTGTGTATATATAAATATAAATATGTATATCTCAAAGCCTCATTAATAACAGAGTTGATTGGAGCCTATTTATTGAGTAGTAGGGAGGAGAAAAGCCTTCCATAAGCTAAACCTTGCTGAAGGAGCTTGACCCACATTATGAGGATATTACTATTAAAATCTGCCAGCTTTTTTTTTTTTCATGCTCCCGAGGCTGCAGTGAGTGATCTATTTTTAAACAATTACTACTGCAAAAATGTTAAGAGAATTTGAGATCGTTATTAACACTTATTTAAAAAAAAAAAAACAACAAAAAACCCCACCAACCATAAGTCACATAACGAAGCTTTGTCAGGTTTAAGATAGGGATGTCAGGTGGGAATATTCATGTGAGAAATAATCAACGTCAACGTCTCCTGTGGGTTCCTCATTACCACTTCCCTGAGTCACTCTCCGTGCTCGGATATTGGGGCTGACGAGTGTCAGTTTTGCCATCTGCATGGGTTTGTCTTCAAGCCAGGAGAAAGGTGAGCAGAGCACCGTGGGTGTGCTGCCAAGTGCTTGGTCAGGACTCTAAATATTGAATGCTAAGGGAGTTAGCGTGGAATGGAGTAGGAACCAGGCACAAAACGAGTTTCTGTGCGCGCAGTGTTCTAACGAATTACGCTTTCTGTTTAAAGGAAAACTTCAGGATTCTTGTTGGGAGCCCTGTCATTTATTTTTGTCAGTTAAAGTGGTGCTTGGTTAAAATAATGAGCAAAACCGAATTTAAAAGCTCCCCAAGTTTCTTATCAGACACAATTTTAAATAGGGCTGCAGTGCTCTCTGCTGCTGCGTATCGTGCTGCATCTCGTGCAGAGAGGTTCAGTGCTACGTTAGGTAAAAATATGGCATACCTTTAATGCAGGGCACAGTCGTCCTCTTCTCAACACAGGAGTTTAAAACAAAAATTGATTTTTTTTCTGCATATGTTGACTTGTCCTGAGCAGATGGTACCGTTATCACTGCAGTTTTCCTTTAAGGTGCTTTGATACAATCCGCCCTGTTTGGATCACACCAAAGCACCACGTTCTGACCTGGGGTCCAGCTGAGGTGCAACGTAGCAGAATAGTTGTGCGTGTTGTCCCCAACATGCAGTAGTGTCTCTGTGCTGACTCCTTCCATCCCCTCCCTTTTCTCCCCCCTTCCACCCTCAAGAAAACACAAGCAAAACAAAACAAAGCCATTGTAGAAACATTCTGACTATTCGATTTAAAGGCCAGCGTGCTCCAATATATATTAACATCTTAATGGGAAAGCTCTGCATGTATACATTTACTACTCTCTGACAAGAGGGAATTAAATGTCAGAAGGATTTGTAGCATCTATAATTGAATTGGTGCTGAGAAAAGCAAATCTTAAGGAAGAATAACATATTAGGATTAGCAAATAATGTGGCATTTTGTCAGTTCCTGCCATCTCGTCTGTTCCCTCTTCAGTAATAAAGTTGTGATTTCTTTTTTTAATCATAGATATGAAGCGGGAATAGCTTTTGTGAATCGGAGATAGCATTTTCAAGCAGATCCCAGTTTTTAAGGTCAAGTTTGTCTTTCTTGGCACAAATTTGGGGAACGATTCCTCACTCCGTAGTCTCAACACTTTATTACCAAGGATATAATGAGTGGCATCAATTACTGATACTCAGTATGAAACAATCCGCAGCCTTCTGGGATTATTTCTGCTGGGCACCACCCTCACAAAGTAAAGGCAGTAGGAACCCCTGCGAGCCCCAGGGCATGCAGACTCATGAATTTCTACTGCCTTGTTCTTACTTTCCTTTTTAAGAAGGAGAAACAATTTGGCGAGAAGGCTTCCGCTTTGAAAAATCTGATCTTTATTCTATTTTAAATTGCAAGTGGTTCCTTTGGAGAGCAAATCAATGCAACATAGGGAAGGACAGGAAGAGGAGCTAATTCCAGCAAGTGCTAGGGTTGTAGTGTTTCTAAATGCGATGTGTTTATTTTTAAACAGAGCTCCCGCCTGTTTCATCCAGCACATTGGCAATTAGACGCCAAGAGCCATTCCTTGGGTAATTAATATGTAAATATGAATATCTTTAAAGTCGGAAGTGCACCGTCAACTGCTGCACAGTTGGGTATCACGTGGTTTGCAACCACTGTCGGGTTGGGTATCGTGGTTTGCAACCACGAGCTTACATCTGAAGGGTGAAGAAGGTATTTAGCCATGTACTTAATGGAGTGAACTTGCACTTTGCAAAGTTTTATTCATGTAAAGTTTTATTAATGGCCTCAAGTTGCGCCAGGGGAGGTTTAGGTTGGATATCAGGAAAAACTTCTTTACAGAAAGGGTTGTTAAGCACTGGAACAGGCTCCCCGGGGAGGTGGTTGAGTCACCATCCCTGAATGTGTTTAAAAACCGTTTGGATGTGGTGCTCGGGGACATGATTTAGCAGTGGGCTGTTAGGGTAGTACGGTTAGGTTGTGGTTAGATTTGATGATCTCAAAGGTCTTTTCCAACCTGAGCAATTCTATGATTCTATGAATGTAAAGACTAAAGAAAAAAACGACAGCGCATATCCCAGAGCAGAGCACATCTGAAGCAGCAGCTTGTCTGAAGTTGCAGTGGCCCCAGAACACCCCAGGCTCTGGTTTTCCTTGGTTGCTGCAGCAGCAGTGTCCATACCCAAGTGGGGTGGTGCTTGGCACCGCGCTGCACCGCCCTGGGCATCCTTCCCATCAGCAAGCAGGGATATCCTGCTTCTTGCCAAAGCAGCAAATGCTGGGAAATGCTCACGACACAGTTTGTTCTTACTGAAGATGATTTAAGAAAAAAGAAAAAGAAAAAGGAAGAAAAATGTCCTTTTTCAGAGGCGGTATGTTCTGGCGGCTTGCCACAGCAGGTAGAAATCCCTCTGTCGTGGCTCCAGGACCTGCACCGTGTTCTTAAATACTTATTGTTATTTGTCTTCATCAGATAGCTGGGAATCACTGACCTCAAAGGCAGTACTTCTGCTTGGATGTGGAGCTGCTGACAGTTCAAGATGTGTTAATTCTCATTGGGAGAGCTGTGCGTAGGGCTTCTCCACCAAGTAAAACATATTCTGGGTTGTTTCGCAGTTAAGTTTTATCCTTTGAGTGCACTTTGCTGTTACAGCCTAAGAGAGAACTTCGTGTTTCGGTTCTCTGTGTCTCATTTTTATTCTGATGGTGAATTCCTGTGCAATCACTTGCCCGTGGTGCGTGCTCCCTTTGCTGAACCCCAGGCTTTAACGTGCATCCTGGCTTGCTCCTCCCACTGCTAAATGACCCGGCTTTGGGTTACGTGGAAGCAAATGCCTTATGGTTTACAGCAGTACCTTTTTTATGCCGTTGAGTTGAGCCCGTTAGGCGAGTTGCTGGAAGGGGTTCTCCCGTTGTGATGCTCATGGGCTGTTCTTTGTCTTATGCCCCAGCGTGCACCAGAGCTTGGCGACGTTAAACCATTGTGTGTGCCAAAGCTGCTGCTTCGAAAACTTAGTTGAAGAAATACTCCAAGGTTTCTTCTTAAATTGTTTTAATTAAAGCGTGCAACACAGCGCTCCCAGTCACGAGTTATTTACTTACATCCCTTAGTGCTTAATCTTAGAACAGAATTGGAAATATCGATAGAAAGCGTAAATCCTGGGCTCCTGCTTGAGAGCATTGTATCAGGTTTCAGCTCAAAAGAGCACCATTACCTTTAGCTGTCACGGATCTGTACGCTTGATCGATAAACTTCAAATATTATTAGAGGTGGAGGCTTCAGAGATTTGCTCTGTTCTTTGGAGAGAGACCGGGATAAATCTTTCTTAAAAATTGACTTGAATTTGCACTCTCAGTCTTCCTGGTAAAATGCATTTCTCTTAGGTGCCCGGGCAGCTGCATGCAGGGCAGATTTATAGGCCATGTGCTTCTTGTAGTGAAAGATCTAAATGGTAAATCCTTCACATATGACTTCACAAATCATGTAAAGTTAAAAGATTTTTACCGTTTCTGTTGCTGCTGTGCTTAAATTGTAAGGTATGGCTAGTAAATCATTTTAATGGAGGTGTCGCGCTTGACTCAATAAAAAAAAAAAAAAGAGAGACAATGGTTTAGCTTCTATTCCAAAATGTTAATGTATTAATCAACGGGAGAATAATTGTTTTTTACTACGTTATAAATCTCGGGTGCCATTAGAATTGCAGTGAGGGTTGATGTAGCTGCGTTCTTAAATTAAAATTGTTTACACTGCTATACATTCATTTTACATGGCCATAGCTCATTCCGGGTTCATTTTGGAGTTGTTCCTCAGCCAAATAAGTCATTCCTCTCCCCGTGATGGCATCCTAAGGGAGAGATGCTTATAAAAGAAAACTAATTGCATGGTGAGGAGTTAAATAAATAAAATAAAGCAGTTGGAGGCGATGCACAATTATTGCTCACTATCTGCTTTTGAAGAGGTTTTTATAGTCAGGATTAAGAGTTTTGTGTCTCCGGACGTCATGAGCTGTAATGAACAGAAAAGGTCATGCTTAATTATGTAATTTTGAGTTCTTATTGGGGGAGAAGATGGCTGTAAATGCATTTACAGAGCTCGGTTGATTGTTTTTTTGGGGCTGATGTTAAAGTGTTTTCAGCGGGGCACTTGTTAATGATGTCTCTCTAGAGCTAACGATTCCTATTGCCACGTTGTACCGCTCCTCGCTGTGCCCCCTGCCCCTCAGGAAGGTTGGAATTTGGGGAGTATCCTAGGGGAATCTCCAAATACTCATGCCCACCAACGATTCCACGTCTCTTCTCCTCTTTTCCTTGTCCCAGCTGCCCACCAGTAGTGGTAGTGCTGCTGCTTGTAGCGGGAGGCACCTGGCGAGGTATCGGCCAGATCAGTTCACCCTGAACTCATCTGTCTGGATAGCTCCATGCTTTATCCCATCTCCTTTGGAAAGCAGAAGGGTGGCTTTTCCAAACCGGAGGGCGGCTGCAGCCAAAACCTTCACCTTGCGTCCTAGTGAGTCCCCAATTCTTACTGCTCTTCTAATCTCAACAGATTCTCGTGCAGGTGAGGAAGGGGCAATAAGGAGCGTGGACCACGCAGTCGTCGGCGGTGTCGTGGCCGTGGTTGTATTTGCCATGCTTTGCCTGCTCATCATTTTAGGGCGATATTTTGCGAGACATAAAGGTAAGACAAAGACTGCAACTGGAAAATGAGCGGACTTGGCACGCGCTTCAGTTTCCGCGTGATGTTTTGGCCCTCTGGGTGCTTTAGAAGAGCATCTCCTCCCTTTTAAGTGGCAAAACGAGGAAAGCTGTGGCAGGCAACCAGCGTGCTGTGCTGAGTGTGCTTGGTACAGAAGTTAGAGCCAAAATTTGGAGGTCTGGCTACGAAACCTCACTGACCTGAGCTGGTGCATATGTGCCAGGTGGTTTACGTTGTAACATGGTTGGTCTGTCCTGGGAGCCTGTTGCAGTCACATCACATGTGACCGCTCCAGCCCCTGTGCACGCGGACTGCGCTTCGCACCAAAGGATTTGTGTTTACCAGCTTCACCGAGAGCATCTTGTATGGATGCTCTTGGAGCTTGGGGAAAGCTTCCAAGCATTGGAAGCAAACAGGAGTTGCACATTGGGGTGTCTTGGGCAGGACTGGGGAAACCTCATCTCCGTGTGCTGGGCTTTGCGGTGCTCTGGGACTTGCTCTCAGGCTCCGTTCCCTTCTGGTTGGCATTGATTGCCCCTCCTGCTCGTGGCTTTGTTGCTAGCTCTTGCCACGTCACAGAGCATACTGCTTCCTTTGCAGGTACATACTTCACTCACGAAGCCAAAGGAGCGGACGATGCCGCCGACGCAGACACAGCTATCATCAATGCAGAAGGAGGACAAAACAACTCCGAAGAAAAGAAAGAGTACTTCATCTAGAACAGCCTTGGTTTCAATGAGGTGTCCAACCGTGGACGGTTACTGGCCCTATTTAAACGCTAAAGAGACAGTGATGTTGGAAGTTGCAACCAGCTTGTGTCTTTTTTAAAGAGAAACGCAAATGGGTGGAGAGCTGTGAGACTGGGAGGGTCTGGGATTTGCTGTGTAAAAATATTCTTCGTAAAGTACACTCTGCTGTTCGACACCTCAGTTCGTTTGGGTTTTATTTTTTTGGCCAAGTCCAGCTTGGATTTAGTTTAGTGAAGTCATTTGCAGAAGATTCTGTGCCTTGTTTTCTTTCTGTTTGTTTGGGTCTGGGAGGAGGCTGGGAAGAAGAGGGGCTTCTGTGCGTTAGTTCCCTTCGGGTTTCTGTGGTCCTTTGTTTCCCCTTTTGTCCTCTGTTTCTGGAGTTGCCTGCTGGGACCCCTTGGAATAGGTTGGTTTCTTTCAAGGTGTTTTTCCTTCTTTTTATCTTCACTGTTTTCTGTTCGAAACTCGGTTTCATCGGAGGAGAACCAGCACATTTTAGATTTCATAGTTTGCAATTCGCTGTACCCATCTTCCATTTTCTCTATTGTCGTAAAGGCTTGGATAAACAAACAAACGAGAACCTGTTTGTGGCTGCCCGTGTTCCAAATGCTTTAGATTGATGGAGACTAGAAAATAGCCCGCAACTCAGACAAGGTGCTGCCCGCCCGCGGTGCATCCGTCCGTGCCCGGGCTCTGCTCCCAGCCAGGTGCCCTGCGGCCCAAGGCGGCTCTGGGGTGCAGGATCCACCCCGCAGAGGCGACAGGGCATTGGATTTCTGCTCGGATCATTGTTGCAAACCTCTCTCTGTCCCGACTTCTCCCCGATTTGCTGGCACAGGAAAAGCCCTCCCGGAGCGCCAACAGCTGCCAGTGTGCAGCAATGGGGTCCTGTCCCCCTCCGTTGGCAGCAGGGGTGGATGTGGGGTTGGGTGCTCATCCCACCGGGTGCTGCTCATGCGTCCCCAACCCCAGAGCCACCACCGTGTCCCCGCGCCGCGTTAGGTCCGAGCCCTGGGGCGGCTGGACAGGTACAACTGCCTTTTGTTTTATTTTATTTTTTTATCTGACGGATAAAAAGTGGGAATTTGCGTTCAAAGTTACAGTGCTAACTGACTTATTAAAGCCATAGGTAAAAAGGAGAACTTAGGTCGATTATAGATTTGTGACAGATAGCAGATCGCAGCGAGATGGCGGAATGGGAATTCTACATGAATTTGGTGAATTGATGGAGAGAGGTCTTTTTTTTTTTACTGCGTTTATGTGGAACATGTATGCTGATTTATTTAAGGGTGACATTAATCTTAGCGTCAGCTCTGTGTTTTTTTTAGGGGGTTGGGGGGAATCATCTTTCTGTGTGCGTTTTTTTGTTTGTTTGTTTGTTTTTCATTATTTTTGGCAGAACCATTGTAACGCAGGAGTCTGTTGGGAATGGGATGGCATGAAAACCAACGAGTCCATTCCGGAGCAGTAGTCGGTCTTTTCCCTTAACACAAGAAGAAGAAACTCACAGGAATAGCTTTTTGTTGTTGTTGTTTTTTTGTTCTTTTTTCCTCCTGAGCAAATTTTGTCGAGCGCAGCTCTTTTCTGAGCCTTCAGCACCATTGCCCAACCACACCATGGTGAGAAGCATTCAGCATGTAGAGTTCTTGGGGGGGGGGGGGCCTTTTTTTACTCGTCGGTCACAGAATTGGCATCCTGTTTTTGGACAGCCCATCTTTGTTTTGAAAGTGTACAGTAGTGCAGTGTTACCGATGTAACTTTGACTTAAAATGTTGACATGTCTCAGGTTCATGTGTTTTGATTGGTGTTTTCCGTCTCAGGTAGATTGCAAAAATTTCGGCCCCACACATTGGAAAAAGGAGAAAAAAAAAAAAAAAAACAGAATTAAAAAAAAAAAAACAGGAAATTACGAATTTTAGTTGTATATTGGTTTATGTATTTTTTCTTCAGTATACAGTGCACTGTTTGAAATGTATTGTTGAGTATTACTTTGTACAGCTTTAGGTCATTAGGATTTTTAAGTGTGAAGAAAGAACAAACACGTTTAAAGGAGAATTACAAATGAAGGAAGCGTGACTGATGCTAAACAGCCTTGTTCTTTATTCACCCAGCCGTTTTATTTTTTCCCCTTAGGCCAGTTCTGTTTTAAGGTGTCCATGGAAGATGTTACAATGTAAGAAAAATACATATCCATCTGTTCCCATTCACATTTTGTATCGGTTCATGTATACCATTTTTACAAAGAAAAAGAAGTACTATAAAATATCTGTCTTCTTAATAAAAAAAAAATTAATGTTACAAAACTACCCTCGCCTCTCATCCTGCACTCTTTGCCTGTGCTGCCGGAGCTCTGCGTTGCAGTGGGGAGGGCAGGTCAGTGTTGGTAAATTCGGGTCTGATTTTGGGGTGCTCCTGCGCAGAGCCAGGACTTTCTGATCCTTATGTGTCCCTTCCAGCTCTGGGTGTTCTGTGATTCTGTATCGCCTGCTTTTAGTATCTGGGGTAAGAGCCCTGAGGTCGCCTGCAAGCCTTTGCTGATGCTGCCTTCCAGTATCTCCTGCAAGTCTGAGAAGGGAACCTTGCTCTCTAGAAGACGTTAGCTCCTCTGGGAAATCTCTGATGCATTTTCCCAGGCTGCTGAACCCACAGGAGCGGTGCTGCAGCTCAGCTCCCCTCTGGGAGGGTAGCAGATTCCTGGCTGACTGCATGCAGGAGAGCCACAGAGGTGAGTGCAGTGCCTTGCCCTCTCCCAGCACCCTTACGTCACAAACTCAGCCAATTCTGCAAGGCAGGGTTGGCACGTGTCAATCCATTGTAGCAGCTTGAGCCGTACTTCCTAAAGGGTCGAATGAGGAGGAGGAAAAAGCTGCTGGAAGTGCTTGGACTGAGCACTTGTAGTTGCTTTATTAAGCTGATAGCTGACATTTAAAAGATCGTTGATTGGTTTTGTTGTTTTGTTGTGCATTTTTTTCCCAAGAAAGGTGGCTATCTTGAGTACTTAATTTGAGTTTCAGCATAATGTGCTGGTTGCTGAGCACGGTGGTAAGGTTGGCTTGCTGCATGCATTTATCCCACTGAGCAGCCTGCTTTGCTCAGCTCCTGGCTGGGGGAGGACGGTCCCTGATGAGAAGCACTTGGCACATCGTGCACACACCTGTGCTCAGCAGCACGGCGCCCGCTGGCAGCGCAGAACATTTCGGTGGTGGGAGGGACGTGGCAACATCTGTTGGGACAGGTAATGCAAACACAAAAGGTTTTGTTGCCTTGAGAGGTTCCTAGCTGTCTTCAAAAGAAAAGTTTTATTCCTAAAAGCCCGGAGGAGCATCCCATGATTTGGCGCTGAGATGGGTCTCGGGGGGACTTTAGGGGGAGGGTCAGGTTGGATATGAGGAAAACCTTCTCCCAAAGAGTGGTTGGGTGCTGGAATGGGCTGCCCCGGGGGGTGGTGGGGTCACTGTCCCTGGAAGCATTCAACAAACACAGAGATGTGGCACCGAGGGATGTGGGCAGTGGGCAGTGGGCAGTATTGGTGGTGGGTGGACGGTTGGACTGGATGATCTCAGAGGTCTTTTCCAACCTCAATGATTCTATAACCTTTGCAGATCACAAATTCAGAGCAGCAAGTGGAGCTTGCTTTAAATCCCATGTGGAAGAAAAGGGAGCTGGCAATTCAGCTGTGGTGTGAGCCCAGATTTCCAGCCCTGACACAGGGTGTTGTCTTTTAGATGGCACTCGGACGTTCAGAACCAGAGTGTAACTCCTGTGGCACTTCATTCCTTAAGCAGAGCTTCACAGCCGTTGGTTCTTTATGATGCTGCTCACTAAGCAACACCTGCTTCCCAGTGCACAGCACTCTGAAGAACAACAGCAGCACAGTTCGTAAGACAGAGGAGTTCACAGAAGGTAAGGACTGAGCAAAACACAGGTGAGTGCCAAGTGGCAACCTGCGGAGCTTCGACCTGCGTTGGATGTAAGTCCATGCCAAAATGCAGCACTGCCAGCAAAACTGAGATCCAGAACTGGGAGAAGAGCCGTGAGCGTGACGCTGGCCATGGAGAGGGGCTCACCCCGACTCACGCACCTGATCCCTACAGCCAGAACCGGTGCTGAGCAGAACAAAAGGCAACCGTGAGAAAATCAAAGCGTGTTCACCTCCTTCCTTCTCCGCTGCCTTCCTGCACGCGCGGCTTCTCCTCTGCTCATATTCCCGACGCGAGAGCCTTAAATCTTCCCTAAGTGATAGCTTCTCAGGTTAATTAATCTCTAGGCTTAAACTTGCTGCGAGCAGCGGGAAGTCCAGCCCGCAGTCAGCAATGTTACGATTGCATCTTCTAATACTGTTTATCCTGCATTAGTGTTTATTTGAGGAGAAAATTGATCTGTAACTGATATTTCAATCTTCCAGAGCTGGCGTTGGGCAGCCCAGTGCACAAGCGTTTAATAGCAGATGGGTATTTCAATCCTATAATGGTGGGGGAGTGCTGGGATATGTGTTTTTTTTCACGCTATCCCTATTCCAGTTCTGATTATTTCCACAGTTGTTTTCCACTGAATAGATACTACGGAGAGATGCACCATCTTCATGTCCATGCATAAAGCAACTGTGCTCTCAGGGAGCTTTCCATAGCCAGGCTGGCGTGCCGAGGGTGCTGCCAAGTTGAATCCACCTCTCTGAGAAACATTTTTCCTACAGAAGTTCTGACACTGAGCAAAAAGCTTTAGGGCAAGCTGGAAAAGGGAGCGTTTCCTCTCCTTATATGAAAAGAGCACGAGCACATGTTCTTTGATCATTAGCGAGGTTATTTTCTAGTTATTTCCATTTACAGGAGATGTTAGAATCCCAGGTCTGATGCTGGCTCGTGGTGCTTTTCTTCCCCTTAGAGCCAAAACCGAATGCAGCAGGCGCTCGTGGTGTCAGAAACAAGGTTACGGAGCTGATGGGCGATTGAATCCCTTCCCCACCTGCTCCTGGCTCCCCTCTCTCTGAACGCGTTCTGGTCATTACCATTCAGGCGGCAGCGCTTCAGTCTGGCACGATGTCAATAGAACAGGTGAAAGAAAAAAAATTCGGGAATCTTTATCCCGCCGGGAGAAAGATAATAACTTAAGGAGCGAGAGGAAGGCAGCGCGCGAGAGAGATGTGCGAAACGCAGCGAGTGCTTGGCGCTGCTTCCAACGAGATACCCAGCGCGTGCCCAGCTGCCGAGCGAGGGAGCTGAGCGCTGACGGCTCATCACCTTCCAGAGCCACCCTGTCTGGAGACTGCTCCGTGGTGGAGAATAAATCCATTAGAACACTAGAAAGACTAGGGAAGAATAACAAATCGCAGCGACGCTGTCCTCTCGTGAATTTCAGCTGCGTTCTGCAATGGCATCGCGTGTATCTTGCCTGCGAAGAACAGTGGTTGGGGGAGCAGGGGTGGTTTTTTGCTGTCCCTCCCTGCTGTAGATGCGTGTTGCTGGGCCAAGCTGCCCAGACCCAAAGAACAAAGCAGTGAACGTGTTAACACGGCCCGACCCCTTCCATCTGCCCCAGCCCCTGTGGATTCGTTAATAAGCAGTGCAATTTGCAAAAAGAGCCTTCTGTGGCTGAAAGCAGAGGTCTACACAAAAAGTAGCAGGAGAATCGCTTCACTCCTGACTGTTTCTGGGTGTGGTGGAAGAAGTACAGAGGCATAATAACTGTTATTCGAGAACATTTCATGTCTTAAAAACGCGGTACCTATTTTATGGAACAGGTTGCAATGATTTTCTTTCTTTTTGACAGACTGAGAATCTTACTCCTCGGGGAAGTACTTGATAGAATCGCAGCTCCATAGAGCGGCTTGGGTTGGAAGGGACCTCAAAGATCACCTACTTCCATCATCCCTGCCTTCTGCTGCTCTGGGACACCAGAGATAACACACTAGAAGACAGACACACTGTCGTATTAAATAAGCTGGGAAGCAATACACCAGGTCTATATCTACAGATGGGTAAGGCAACACATGAGGAACTTCTGTCTTGCCTATCACGGCAGTGTCAGTAAAACTGGGTAGACCTTTCCTCTTTGAGACACTCCATGCGTCTTTGCACTGAAATCTAAAGAAATAATAGAAAAAGCATGGCATCCTCCAGTGTGGAGCCAGGAGTTGGACTCGATGGTCCTCCAGCCTGGTCTAGCGGTTGCGACCCTGCCCACAGCAGGGGGGTTGAAACTCAATGATCTTTAGGGTCCTTTTCAACCCAGGCCACCCTATGATTCTATGAATCTGTCATCCTTTTAGGATGTTCTGTGGCTCCTACACCTGCAGGGTTGATGCTGGTACCCACCTGCCGCCATCACTGCAGAGCACGTGGCACCTCTCCATGCCGGTAACTTCAATCTGTGTGATGCACATCCACATACACCCACGGGTGATCACCTTGCGAGTGGCAAAACCTGATTTATTCTTCTCTTGTTCTGCCACGAGATGCCTGCACGTTGCAGTGGGGAGAGGTTCTCCATGGTCCCCGCTGTGACCGCTCTTTGCCTCTCAGCCCCGAGGGCGCAGGGCTGCGATTAACGCCGCGTCCGCCTTGAAGCACGGCCCTGCTGCTCCTTGTGGTCATTCTCAATAATTTAGCAAGCACGGAGACGGATGTGGGGAACAGCAAAGCCAGCATGAGGCGAAGCTGCTGCGGGAGATAGGGAAGAGATGGGGCCGCGTGGTGATGGCCACGACTCATTTTCTGGAGTAAAACTGATAGAAGTTTGATTGAGCGTTAATAGCCTATTAAGAACCCAGTTGTGAACATCGCTCGGTGAAAACGCTGCCAGCCCCGGCTTTTGTGAGAGCAAATAAGCTGCCTGTTGCAGAGTTCATGATTTATTTATGGACATGTGTGGCTCATTCATGCCATGCCCCAAATCGGGACATTTCTCATTATTCTTGCGTTTGCCAGCGCCTCTGTGCTGGGCAGCAGACGCAGTTGCTTTGCTCTCGGGCTCTTTACCTTCTGTGAATGTTGAGCAGAGCCCTTGCCAAGACTTTGGATTCAGCTCCTCAAATAGCCCAGCTATTTCCCCAGTCATGTGTATTAAACCACTGCTCCCTTTAATCTTGGCAATTTCAGGCTGCAGCATCCATCTGTTTGGAAAAAGAAACCCAAATAAAGTGCTGCTTGAAATGATCACAGATTTACTTCGCTGTAACTTCAAAAGATTCTTATTTATACTTCATTACGTCCCGGGGAATTAGGGAGGTCTGCCCAGGACAACTGGAGCTTAATCCACACTCTTAGATGAATCCAGTAGACTTCAGTCAACATCCAATCTCTTGAAGTTATCCAGCAAGTGACTGCGTTATTCCTTTGTCCGGCCGTTTAGAGCCATGCCGAGAAGGAAATCCACGCAGAAACCTCCCTGATTTCATTTGCTGAGGTTTAGGAAGTCGCAGCAATTTTCCACGCTGCCCAGATTGTGCACCCAACGTCCCCTCTTCGTTCCTTGGCCATTCAGACCTCACATCCAGGCATCTCAGCTCCTAGAAAGCCCCTGTGGCCCCAGGTTTTCCAAATGGCCCCACGGGTTAATGGGGCAATGCTCTGCGTTAACTCTTCAAACACCAAAACGAAAGCGTTGCTGGGAAAGCTGCAACAAAGAGCGTTCAGAAAGCAGAGACTGCCAACGTAACAGCCCTGGGAGCCGGCTCCAGCACTGCTCCCCTTGGGCTGTGAGCCTGCTCCCGGTGAGCGGTTTTAATTAAAAGGACCAAAGGACATTTCATGAAATTGAAGAAAATGATCATTACTTAAACTAAAAGTGGAGCGTTTGCCCTGAACTTAACGTTTTTACAAGTTGCACAAGTAATTGGGAACTAATTGCATGATTATATTATTAGGTAAGAAATACAATTCTTTATTATTATTATTTTTTTACCAAGTACAATGAGGAATTATTTTAACTTCTGATTGCATAATTACTGCCTTTTCTGCCAGGCTGGTATTTCTGGAAGTCAAGGCAGCTCAAGCTCCGTGAAGTAAGGAGCAATAACTGACACTTTAAATTATATCAGGTAAAATGCACCTGAATTCTGAGCTCAGTGATTGAAATACTGTTGTGTTAAAAAAAAGGTGGGGAGCTGAGGTGAGGTGCAACTGTCCAAGTCCACAGCATTGATCCGAGCTGGCCAGTCAGTTATCATCAGAAGTCCTGACACCAGACTAATAGGTTTTTCTGAAGATCCAATCACATTTTGCAGGCAGTGGTTCCTGGCGTGCCACATGGGATCACATCTGCTCCTCAACGCATTGATCACGCCGAGACCCGCGCTGTGCAGGCAGCGTGGGGCAATGCAAGGAGATGTGGAGCAATGAAGGGCAATGCAGAGCAATGCAAGGCAATGCAGAGTGACACAGAGCAATGCAGGGCAATGCAAAGCAGTGTAGGGCAGTGCAGGGCAGGGCAGGGCAATGCAAAGCAGCGTAGGGAGATGCAGAGCAATGCAGGGCAATGCAGAGCAATGCGGTGCAATGCAGGGCAATGCAGGGCAATGCGGGGTAATGCAAGTCAGTCCTGGGCAATGCAGGGCAGGGCAGGGCAATGCAAAGCAGCATAGGGAGATGCAGAGCAATGCAGGGCAATGCAAAGCAATGCGGTGCAATGCAGGGCAATGCAGGGCAATGCGGGGTAATGCAAGTCAGTCCTGGGCAATGCAGAGCAATGCAGGGCAACGCAGAGCAATGTAGAGCAATGCAGGGTAGCTCAGGGCAATGCAGAGCAACGCAAGGCAATGGAGACATGCAGAACAATGCAGGGCAATGCAGGGTGATGCAAGGCAATGCAGGGCAATACAAGGCAATGCAGGGCAATGCACAGCAATACAGATCGCTGCAAGGCAACGCAGGGCAATGTAGGGCTGCGAACACAGCACAGACACAACATTTACAGTACACACATGGAAATGAGTTCTACTTGAGTCCTGTGAACCTGGGCAGAGCAATTCAGTCCTCCACACTGAACAAGCCCATAATTCTGGTGGTTCCAATTTACCAGCCATTTGCAGAAGATTATCTCCCTTGCACACATTATCCTCCTCTGATTTTAAATGAACCCTACATATCTGGATAACTTCAGCAAGGGGAGAAAACAAATCCCAACTGAAAAGCAACGCTCAGGCTAATAGTTTAACATCTGAATTAGTGCAACAGAGAAAATAATTTAAGTTTAATGGCCAATAAAAGTTTAAACTGGCTTTTCCTATTTCAAGAAACAGTCATGGAGACATTTCCCATTGCATGCTGAAGGTTTTTCCTGGATAATGTGAATACATTGGGCCCACATGCATTAATACATTAATAATAGTGGTGGAGTCACCATCCCTGGAGGTGTTTAAGGAAAGGGTAGATGTAGTTCTGAGGGACATGGATTAGTGGGCAGTCTTGGTGGTAGGTGAATGGTTGGACTGGATGATCTTAGAGGTCCTTGCCAGCCTTCATGATGCTGTGATTCCATGAACATCTGCTTTAAGCTGTGTTTCTCTGCCTACCTCCTGCACAGCCCTGTGCCTCCCTGCCATCTCTTATCCTGTTTTGCAGAGCCCGAGCACTCCAAGGAATAGATGCAGAGTAGCATGGGCACAATAGGAATACAGAATATAGGTAGAAAGGACGGGGCTGGATACATTCAGCAGTTCCTCAGCCAGCAATGGGGGAAAATCAAAGGCAGGCAGATCTATCAGGCAGATCTATCAGCCCGAGTTTAGTTTGGGGGCAACTCTGACCTCGGGCTACAAAGAGAATTGTGCTCCTTCAGAGGAGGGCGGGCGCACGGCCCCACACGGGGCTTCCTCCCATCCCAGGACCGTGCCACACACAGCCCCCTCCTGCCCGCACCCCTCTTGTTCCCCCCACGCTGCTGGTGGGGTCCTTGCCTCCAGCCCCCGCTCCCCTCAGTACTCTGCTGGGCTGCAGCCGTCTGTTCTGCTTCCATCCGCTCCCTCTGAAATAAGGAGCATTTATCCGCCTCCGAGTACAAAGCGGGAAGGAGTCCCTGGTGTTTAAAACGATGCTGAGACTCGCAGCGCTGGCTAAGAACGGGGCTATAAGCAGAGATCTGCTGCCTGCGTGGAGCACTCCGCTGTAACCACCATTGCTTTCTGCAAATCCCGTTTTCCTCTGAATGGCTTAAATAAAGATTTGCTTCGTGTCCTGCTCGCACCACTGTTGTCCTTTGCCTTTCCTCCAAGTCCCACCCGTGTGCCCTCAGCGTCCTTTGGGATGAGCGGGATTCCTCTGGCTCTTTGTAATGTATCCTGGGTGCTGGGGGCTGCTCCTATTTCAGGTTGGATATTAGGAAAGATTTCTTCTCCAAAAGAGCAGTCGGGCATCGGCACAGGCTGCCCAGGGAGGTGGGGGGGTCACCGCCCCTGGAGGGGTTCCAGAACCGTGGAGATGTGGCACTGAGGGTCAGTGGGCATGGTGGGGATGGCTTGGGCTTGGGCTTGCTGGTCTTTCCTAACCTCAGTGATAATATGATTCTATTGGGGTATGCAGCTCACCCTGGGCTGGCCCCGCTCGGCGTGAAGGCAGCACTGTGTGTAGCTGCACTGCAGCACTGCTCCTGTCCCCGCTCCTCTCTTCTTCCTGCAGGCTGGGTTTGATGCTTCTGCACCTTTCCCACAAAATGAAAAAACAGACAGGGTCCAGGTGTTCTGCCTCATTCTTAAGAACCAGGAGCAGCTCAGCCACTTATCTCCTTACTTCAGGAGCTGACAGAGCATCCCTGGAATGACAGCAAAAGCTTGTGTCCGACCTCATCCTGTTGCTTCCAACACACAGCAATGCCACGCTCCAGGCTCTCACATTTTGCAGGCTGCTCATGACATGAACTCGTACAGAGCCCTTACAACAAGCCCAGCACAGCCAAGCTGCACACACGAGGCTTTGCAGCACCGGGAAGCACTCCTGGCCCCGGTGATGTGCCCTTCTCCGGGCAGCGCTGAGCTGAGCAGGAGCAAGGAGAGCGGCCGTGTTTGTCTGTGACTAAGGAAAAGTGTATGTGGCTTTGACTGCCAATGAAAAATTAAGGCCCCGTGTCTTGCATTCATTCCTCCTTGATTACACGCCAGTACATAAACAAACCTTCAGCCTGCTGCCTGAGGGGTGTCAGTGATCCACCTTTGCTTTCACTCGCCTCTCCTCCAGCAAATCTATAATGCATTTAATCTTCAGCAGTCACTCTCCTCAGTTTTTAAATGTCTAATTTGCTGCCGAGCGCGGCTCCAATTCTCTCTGTGCCGCCGTCTGAACGCTCTGCCTCGTGCTTGCCCAATTGGTTGTCTGCTTGGACAGACTGCACCTGATCCTTGGGAGGGAGGGAGGGGGCAAGGAGCACACTGAAGAGCAGAGATTTGCCAGCACTGCTGTCCAAGCAAACCCCTCCGTGTTTCAGGAGCCCATCTGTTTGCTGCTGCCACACTGACCGTGACAGGGGCATGGTGTGCTCGGTGCCCGCAGCCCTCTTTGCCCAGGGATGTGCATGCCATGAGGCATGCCAGCAGGAGGGCAGGGAACTGGGGCTCCTCCAGGATGCTCTCAGCATGGCGCTGGGTGCTGTCCCTGCCCACCCCTCACCTGCTCCCCACCATCACCCCCAAATATCCCCACTAACGTGGCAGCCTCCATGTGCTGGGGATGTGGCTGTGCTCTGTGATCCCGCCCCACCTGTCCTGCCCCATGTGCAGCCACTTCCCTGCCACACCTGGGGGCACTCAATGCCCATCACACCCCACCTGCAGCATGGGGCTGGTGGGTAGAAAGTGGTGTTCCCTGGGCAGGAGCAGCATGTTCCTGTCCTGCACTGGTGTTGTGTCCATTTAGGATTGAGTTCAGCAGGTAAGGAGGGCTGTGAGATACAGCTGGGTGTGTTTTTTTTTCATGGGCTGTGGGTGTTATTTGTTGGTTTCTTTTTCTGTGAAAGCTGAGATTTGTGTGCTGCTGTGGTGTTTGAGCACCGTGCTCACAAACAACACTGTTGTAGTGTGCAGTGCTGTGCCTGGGTGGTGGGGTAGGGTGTGGGATCAGTCTGGGATTTACATGAATGTTCAGAAAGCTCCTAAGTAAGGGGAGGGAAAGTAAATCTGAAGTAGCCTGGTGAGCCTCTGGTTCTCTAGTTGTGTTGCTGGAGTGCTTTAGAGCATAGAAATGCAAAGGAAAATGAGCTGGGAGCAGGAATCACTGAGGACATTCAGCCCCTCGCTTGTTCCATGTTTTTATGTTCTGCTGTTTTTATCAGTTAGGTCAGTGTCTTTCCCTCCTGGGAGAGCAGAGTTAGAACAGAATGAAAACCACACTTTCTTATGGCTGTGAGGTTTGAAGGACTGAGGACATTCAGACCTGAAAGTGCTTTTATTTTTCTCTTTCTAAGGATTGTCTCTCTGCTTACGCAGAGATGGGCAAAATGAGGGTACCGGTCTGGGGCTGCTTTCATCCCCTGCGGTTCTGGGGGGCTGGGAGCTGTGGGTCAGCACTGGGTTGAGGCTGAATGGGCAGAGAGCTGCCAGCTCCCAGGTCAGAGTAACACAGTGATGGTGCTCAGCTTCCCCGCTGCTCTTCTCCCAGGATTTCTCAGGGATGTGTTTGAGATGCACTTGTGTGAGGACAGTCTGCTTGGAGCAAAATATATTCAGATTATCAAACTCTCTGTAAAATCTATAAGACGTCTTTCCTGTGTATGTGTCTGTATGCTTCTTTTTTTTTTTTTTCTCCAGCCCTATCAAGGTCTGAGGCTTTTCTTTCCCCTAGGTTTTATCTACTCATTTGAAATGACTCCTACAATATTTAATCTTTATCAGAAACTGTAAGCCTTGTATTTATTTTATGGGTCACTTGTTCATCCTTTTTCCTTGATGCTCTTGGAGCTGGATTCCATGGAAGGGAAGGGGGGGGG
>NC_034431.1:4763988-4847969 GCF_002078875.1 Numida meleagris | reverse complement strand
AAAAAAAAGCCCCGCTTGTTTCTGCCCGTCAACATTTGTCCAAATGACAGGCAAACAAATCAGAGCTCTGAAGGCTAATAGCAGGAAGATAAATCTGGCAGAGAGTAAATGGTTGCATGAAGGGGATGGTGGAAATTTCCATCCCCAGCTATCCGGAGAGGATGGGAAGATTGCAGTCGGGTGGGGCCACTGCTCTGTTTGCATAACCATGGCTCTCGCGGGGGGAGGTCAGGGTATAGAGGAAGTTAATGGTCAGAACCCACGTGCCTGCTGCGGGGGGTGGGGGGTCCTGTCCGTACAAGGCTGTGAGTGCCACATGAGGAGTCCGGGTCCCCAGAAAAAGTTCAGAGCCTTAAATTCCCAATACATGACTCGAAGGCAAAATACCCTTTGCCCTCAGTGCCTTCTCCACTATCTGGAAAGCTTTCACTTAGAGTGGGGATGAATAAAAGATTAGCATTACAGGGGAGAGGCGGCACTGAAGGTAAAGGTGATCCACTGAATTTACTGTAGGAGCTGCAGAAACAGAGATCTGAAGGAGCAAAGTGCTGCCTGGGCATCCTGAGTTGTGTTTAGGATCCCCTGTGTGGCCTCAGGTCCTTCTCTGTAGGATAAAGCCCTGGGAGCTGGTACAGCACAGTGATGGAGACCTAGGGACTGGGGGGTGGGGATGGCTGTGAGTTATTTGGTGATACAGAAGTGCTTACTGGTTTGTAGACCCCGTGTGTAGAGAGGCAATGAATATTTCATGTCTTAAACAGTATCTGAAGCATGGAAAGGCAAAGATTCTTTTCTTCTCCTCGCTTCTCTTTTTTTCCCAAAGTCAGGAAAATGTGTCAAAACATTTATCAGAAATCTGTATAAACTGGCTATGTGCTGGGAAGAGCTAATCTGCACGGAGCTGTTAAGGGTGAGCCAAGTCGCCATAGACTCGCCACAGGCGCTCTTGATAAGGATTTATCGTAGGAAACTCAGGTGAAATACAAACCGCCCCGGGGAAGCGCGATGCAAATGTGCTGTTGTGAATGGCTGCAGCCCTGGGGAGATGTCCGGCTGTTGGGAAGGGTAAAGAGGGCTCTGGGCAAGGTCACTGCCACCTGGAGCCCAGCTTTGTGACTTCTGCACAGCACATAGAGTAGATAAAAGAGCAAGAGGAGCTGTGACCCAGCAGCATGGGGTATTGCTGCTGTTTGATGGTGACCATTGCAGCTGTGCTCCTTGCTGCATGGTGCAGTGGGTCAGTGTGCACGCTTGTGGCACGTGGATGTATGTGCCTCTTAGCAAAGAGGGATTGGGTGAGGAAGCTGGGGCCTGGAGGATGCCTTCTAAAAGCTCTGCTTGTTGTTGAGATGCTCAGAAATCAGTGGCAGTGGAAGACATCACTGAGAAGGACTGGTGTTGGTCTTTCCATATACATACGGGCTCCAGGGAGACCTCACTGTGGCCTTCTAGTACTTGATGGGAGCATATAAACAGGAGGGGGAACGACTGCTTACAAGGATGGATAGCAATAGGACAAGAGGGAATGGTTTTAAACTGAGATAGGGAAGGTGTAGGTAGGATATTAGGAGGAAGCTTTTCACTCAGAGGGTGGTGAGGCACTGGAACAGGTTGCCCAAGGAGGTTGTGGATGCCCCGTCCCTGGAGGTGTTCAAAGCTAGGCTGGATGTGGCTCTGGGCAGCCTGGTCTGGTGGTTGGTGACCCTGCCCAAGGCAGGGGGCTTGAAACTTGAAGATCTTTGAGGTCCTTTTCAACCCAGGCAATTCTATGATACAGTACATACACAAGTAGGAGGGAGCCATTAATTAAGCCTAATGAGAGATGTGTCCAGTTCTTTGTTGCTACCTGGGCTGGCTTGGTTACTACCCATGCACCATGAGCAGCTCCTTTCCTTTGCCCAACAAACATCAGATCCCTATTTTTAACACAGATCTCATAGTTAAGATTGCCCTGATCATCTTTATGAGCCTTGGGGAATCTCTAGGTGGCTTGTATTTAAATGAAAATGTAAATAGTCTAATTGGTGTACTGCTGGAATGGGCTGAGAAGCTCATTGTTTGGGAGGAGAAATCTCTCATTCCCCCATCAATTAAACTCTGGCTGCAGGAGGCTGGAGCTCGCGTGTCAATGGGAGGATACACGGCTTGCAGGAAACAGAAATGGAGCAATTGGGTTGGGGGGGAAGGGAGGTCACATTACAATGCCATCCCCATTCTTCCCCTCTTCCATGGCTCCCAAGCACCCAGAACAGAGCACAGAATAAAGCCCAGCAGTGGAACTGCCCCAGAACTGCTGGCCTTGCCCTGAGCAGTGAGGAAGCCCATGGAGCTGCTCCTGCTGGGGGCTGCCCCTTGCCTCCATGCTCTCTGTAGCACAAACAACTTTCCTCCTGCTTCAGTTTCTGCGGGAGGCAGTGCTCCATCAGGAGTGCGATGTGCCCTCGCCTTGACCCGAAATTAAATTAGAAGGAAGATATTTCCTCTGCCAGGTGAAGAGTTGGGCAGAAAAAAGAGCCAGGGCTTGAGCATGCGGTGCACTACCCCTCGTGTGTAATGGCCGGGTCCATTCTTGTAGCGTTGTTTTAGGTCACCTCTCTGCATCCTCCTCGTCCGATTGTGGAGAGCTTGTTCTTCTGCTTTGTTCCGTTCCTTTCATTTTGGAGGGTTAAACGCAGAGTCCTCCTGTCAGCTGTCACTGCTGAATGTCTTTGCGATTGACCTGCACGGAGAAATGGCCGCGGATCTCGGGGAAAAATGGCAGTTTGAAAAGCAGGCATTTTCCAGGCTGTTGGTTCACTGATTTGCATTGCGCTTAGCGATGGGCGCCGGGGCACTGCTGGCAGCGGGTGCAGCTGTGCTGTGCTCTGCCACTGCCTGTGCAGCACTCTGGCAAAGCAGCCCCATCCCGGCTGCAGCATTCCCCCTGCGGGGCTTGGAGCAGGGCTTTGAAGCCTTTTGTAGCTTTCTCCTTGCTCTTCAGGTCCGCATCCTCACCCGCCCGCTTGCTGCAGCCTTCTGACCTTGCAGAACTTCAAACACACGCCATCCCCTGGGTTGTGCTGATGGCAGGTTAAGCGTGTTGGCCTGGGAGTGGAAGATCGCTGTGTCCCAGCCTACATGGGCTCCTCTCTGCAAGGTCTGAGATGCACGAAGTCGGTTCATTTGCGGTCTGAGCTTCACGTTCAATCTCCTCCAATGCAGGCAGTGGGGTGGCCCCACACACCTCATTGTGTTTTAAGAGGACCTGGGTGTCACAGCATGAGCTGAAACAGTGGTCTGAGTGCTGTCTGGAGAGAACCGGTCCGGCTATGGCAGAGACAACACTTAAAAACCTCATTTAAGCGAACACAATGAGAGGGCTCTTGGGTAGAAGGAGAATTAATTAATTTCATTCCTATGTAGATACATTTAATTAAATGTAAGTGCATGGTCTTGTCAAGTACATGGGGGAAAAACAACCCGAGCCATTGTAGAGCTCCGCCTAGCAGGAGGAAGGGCAGGACCAGAGAAGGGCTTTACAGAGAGCTAGGGAGGAACACACAGCTGAGCATGCTGAGATCTTCCATCCTCTGGGTGAGAGCAGCTGGGATGCAGTAAGGATGCTCCTTCACCGTGCTCTCCGTGGGCAGGAGGAAGAAAGGCGCTGTCCTGACTTGCTGAGTGATGGCCTGATCCGGCTGAAAGCAAAGCCTCGTTTCCTAGAGATGCAAATAGAGATGGAGGCTTCGTCCTCACCAGCTTTATGTTAGGAGTGAAGTAAAAATGAGTTTCTTCATATTCCCTGCTGGCATTTTAATGAGAGAGGCTGTAAAACAGCTGGTAGGAGCAAGATGTATTGAACCGCATGGCCAACCAGACAATATTTGAGGAGGATGGACTTGGGGAGCCTCCCTTTGGTGTACTAAAGCATGAAGACATGTTGGTAGAGGAGACAGCAGATGGACAGGGAGGGCTGGGACACCTCAGGCCCTTTGAGGTGCATGCCTGTGTCTCAAAGGTCCTATGTAGGAACATCCATTTAGGCCTTCTCTGAGTTATGTCTGTGGCTGCTATGGAAACGCTGCAATACCCCTCTTGTGACTCAATTTCCCCATAGAGATAGCACTGATCACAGAATGGTTTGGGTTGGAAGGGACCCTCCAAGGCCGCCTGGTGCCACTCCCTGCAGTGCACAGGGACACCCACAGCTCCATCAGTGCTCACAGCCCCGTCCAGCCTGACCTTGGCTGTCTGCAGGGACGGGGCACCACCGCCTCTCTGATGCATTTTGGGCTGTCTACCAGCAACACTTCCCTCCCCTTCCATCCTAAATCCCCAGCACTCCCAGTTTCTTGAGAGCAGTTTGGGTCCTTGGGGCAGTAGTATCAAGAAAGGCTGAACTTCAACACATGCTTATTGCTGAGCTCCCTGAATAAGCTGGTGATGATTGCCCAACTCCTGGAAACCCCAAACACCAGCAGGTGATAGATAGGCATCATTAAAAATTTATGAATTGTTGGTTTTTGACAGACGTGGGGAATTCAGCCAAATATTGCTCCTTTTTCCTCTACCCTTGCTTAAAATACGAAGAAGATAAACAAGGAATGGGAGTTGTGTGTGTTCCTTCATTAGAATCCTTATTCCCTCAGCCCTCTCTAGGGGAACTAACTCCTATCAAATACAGTTGGTATATTTTTCCCTCCTAGATTTAACAGGGGAAAAAATAAAGATTGGAAAGCTGCTGCGATTTGCTAGGCTGAATGGAGCATTAGTGGAGCAGCGTGTGCTACTCTCAGACATTAAATATGCTCTGATGTAAGCTGGAAACAGCTTGGCACCATCCTTGATGAGGAGTCCGGCCGGCAGACCTCAGCCATTCTGTGATTCGAGCTCCTTCCTCCTCGTGCCTCCGTTCTTGTTGGATCACCCACTGCTGGACAGGGCTGGGTCTCCATGCAGGGCTCTGCGCTGCTGTGTATTCCCAGTGTTCTGGCTTGCAGGATGCATCCTTCTCTGCTTGCTTTCTTGCTCGCTCTGCCTTCTCCCTTCTATGATTTCTTATCCTAGTAGCTTGCCCCCACTCATCTGCAAAACCTATTTAACATCAGGAAACTCTGTCAAGCATGGAGAGCTGACAAAATCATAGATGGTTCAGGCAACAGCGGCAAGATGTGCTGACTGCATTTTCACAGCTCAAATTATATTGTGTTGCAGCTGAGGCTGAAAGTGAAACGAAGCTGTATCCAAGAGAGAAGGAGTGAAATTTAATAATAGAAGTGTGAGATCTCCAGGAGAGATGCACGGTGGTGTCTGGACAGTGCCAGCACTTTCCTGTCTCGATCTGCCACAGAATGCCCTTGTGTTGGGGACCCCATAACTGACCACGTTTTGCTGGAACCTTCTTGACCCCTTGGTAGGGAAACAAACAACATGCTTTCTTTTGGAAACCAGAAACTCCTGTGTCTCAGGACCTCCCATCTGTCCTTCTGCATCCGCAAAACCTTGTGCTTGTGAGCATCTTGCAGTGACCTGTGTTGTTGCCCTGCCAGGCCTGATCTGCTTTCTGCAGCATGAAGTTCTCTTCCCTGATTGTGGCAGCCTCTCCAAGTCTCCAAAAAAATCTATTTGAGGAGGATGTGCACCTTGATTCTGTGGCCGCTATTGAGAAGTGACTCATCCCCTCTGCCTGCAAAGGGTCAGTGGAGCTAGGTGAAAATGAGCCCGAATTGGAAAGGAGATTACTCCTTCCTAATGTCTGCAAATGCACTTGTTTGCTCGGTTTATAGGTATCCACTGGACAAACAATTTTGCAGGTGGATTGGTCACATTTCACGAACAGCGCCAGCTGTTTGCTATCCACAGCTTTGCAGCCTGTGATCCCTCATTGCACTGTTGTGTTTTCCTGGCTGGATGCTGAAACCACTGTCAGGAGAATGGCAATCAGCAAAAAAAAAATGCATCCCCACCAGTTTAGTTTCCAAGGCTCACCTGAGTCTTGTAACATATGGCACCCGATCAGAATGTAGAAGTTGGATTTAGGTATGATGATCGAAGGAGAAACCTGAGCACAGCAAAGTGGGATGCCTGCAATTACATTGAAAATAAAATCTTGTGCATCCATTACTGCATTAACTGTGGGGGCTATTGGATCATTTGGAGGGCTGTATTTGCTAACCTAGATGCTGGTTGTGAAGTACTGTGAAAAGGCTGGGTGCTTCTGGTGGCTCCAAGTTTCTGAGGCACAGAATACTTTATCACACTAATTAAAATGGAAAAAAAAAAAAAAAGACATTGATCATATTTTCTTTGTTGCTAACTACGTAGGGTGACTAATACAAAATACTGAGGTGACACACAGCATAGACGAGTCCCCTTGGCAGGTTCAAGGTTCTTCTGTTCCGAATCGCTGCCTGCTCGCTTTTGTGTGTCTTTGCTGGTGAATAAAGAGTTGGTGACAGTGCCAGGGCATCAGCCACTGCCACGAGCTGTCCCAGATGTCAGCTCCCAGGATCTGTCCTGTGCTTGGACACCTACACAGATTTCTCAGCTTGTTCTGTGCAATTACTTGTTCCTTGCTGCAGGTAGGGCTGTGCGTGGTGCTGAGGTGTGTGTCTGCTCGACCTTCCTGGGGTGAGCAAGGAACTAGAGGGGAACAAGCTCAATTCTGTCATCTTGCTTGGGAAAGCAAGAGACTGAATCCCTGTGCTGCTTAATTAGGGACAATGGTGGAGATGGCTCCTTGCTTGGCCCCGTAGTGCTTCGTGGGCATATTGTCTGAAGTGCTCGAGCAGAGCAGGAGGAAGGGAGCACAGTGAGAGGGACTGAGACGCCTGGGTTAGCGCGTGGTTTCTGTTGCTCATCTGGGTGCTTGGGTTTTGTTCCGGTGTTTTGTTGTTGGTTTTAGGGACTTGTTGTAACAACCCCTGAGCTTGAGGAACACTTCCAGCTTTTCCCCAGGACTGAAAAGAGCGTTGCTTTATTATCCTGTCATGTTTTGGTGAAAGGTGGGAACGCGGGTCTCCTCGGCTGCCCCCTGCCATGACAGCATGCTAATGAATTGAGAAATGGCTGCGGAATTGGCTCAGGACTGCGCTGCCCACATCACATCTTCATTAGCATCCTTCTCCCAGAGACCGCTGTGATTAACATTGTCACCGCAAACAGGAAACGAATGAATAATAATGGCCCATCTATTTGGAAGTGTTACAGTGATGGCACCTTGTGTTGAGCCACAGAGTGGGGACCCCATGGAGAACCTCAGCTCGGAGGTTAGATGCTTCCACGCTGCCTTCATCAGTATTTATTAACCAGCTGTTGGCTCTTCTCTGTGGGAAGAAAGTCCTTATGGCTCAAGCTGGAGCAGGAGCATTGGAACCAATGACCACAGCACCCAGGCAGCACCAGTTGTGTCGGGTTGAGGGGATGAATTTGCGTTGTGGCCGCTGCAGGCGTGCCAGTCTGCCCACGCTTCCCTGCGGCTGGCCCGAGGCTGCCAGCTCGTCAGGCCCACCGATAATTGCAGCGTTCACATTATTTTAAATTGGAAGCTCAGCCGAGGTGAGAGCCGGGGCTCTCCTGCTGCGTCTTCCCAAGCCAGCCTTCAGCTGCCTGTTAAAAATAAACCTGGCTTAATTTGCTCAGGAAGGCAGCTTTGGTGTCAGATCCCAGGTACTCCATCCCTGACACCTCCTGCTCATCCAACAGCTCCGAGTTCTCGCCCGGGACTCGGAGGAGGAACGTGTAACGAGTCTCTCGCTTTCCCGAGGAGCTCTTTATTAGACAGCGGAGTCGAAAGCGGTGAGTTGTTAGATGGATGCCATCCTGCGCACGTGGTTAGTGACTCGAGAGGCAAGGGGAATAGTCACCCTAATATGCCAGCACCTGCAGCTTTGAAGCACAATGAGTAGGAAAAAGCCCCACTGTATGGAGCAGGCTGAAGTTGCATAAAACTGAGGAACTTGTAGAGGTCAAAAGAATAAATTACGATAATTTGGGGTTTTTTGTGGGTTGTTTATCTCCTCTGTTTTCAAGTCAATCTAATCAAATGCGGATTTGCTACAATCACAGCTCGTGCTAACCTTCACCTGGAGGCTATTAATATGCATGATGCTCGTTAAGTGTTTGTTTAATTTTTATTTATGGAAACGAGGATCTGCGAAGTGTAGCCGAGCTGGGTGTGAGAACATGTGCAGAGGCGTTGGGCTGGGAACCCAACAGTGAGCGGATTGCTGTGCAGCTCCTGCCATGGGCAGGTGCTGTGGGCAGAGCAGGTTGGGAAAGCCATGCCACCAGCTCCAAGCAGCGCTGTGCAGTTGCAGGGACCAAACGTGCCCACTTTGGCAGCTGCAGACACAAACAGCCTGACTCCAGGTTTGGAAGTCTCTGGGACTGAGGCGATGTTTCCTGAAGTGAGTCTGGGTTCAGATGCTTGGTGTTACAGAAAGCATATCTCACTGTTTTGGATGACTTTGGGCTGAGCGGTGGCTTTCCAAATCAAGCAGAGCCTGGAGCAAACTGCACTGTCCTCCTTCCCAGCCAAAGCCAAAAGTAATATTTCTCTAAACCTGAGCAGAATGGCAGAGTTGTCCCCAGCCCTTCCAGGAGTGGCTGCACAGGGCTGGCAGCGCCAAACAGGGCTGCCCCACAAACACCAGTAGAACATCCCCACCTCTGTGAGCAGGGCTTGTTCTTCGCAGGCTGAAGAGCTGGCGGCGGGAGCACATTGTTAAACAGAAGTGTTTGACCCCCAGCCCTGGATTGCTGTTTAATGATCTGAACCTTCGTGGGCCATTCTTTTCATCTATCGAAGATGTGCTCGCAGCTCACTTAAGGGGCGATAATGTTGTGCTCCTGGGAGAGAGGGGAGCTCTGTGTAATGGGGGATTTTCCAGAAAAAATGGCTTTTACTTATAGAATTGGCATTAGGGAGAGGGAGGAGGAAGGAAAGGGAACAGCATGTGTTTTTAGTGTGATGGATACGCAGAGAGGATAATGGGTGCGCTTGGTCTCTGAGGCAGCCTGGGGAGGGACTGCCTTGGTTCTGGTTCGGAGGAGCTGTGCTCACGCCTGGCTGAGGTGCAATGCATCCTTACCAACGCTGCTCCAAGGTCCTTGGGCTGCAGACTTAGTGATCTTCGTTAAGGTTGGAGGACACCTAACATCACCAAGTCCAACCCAAACCCATCCCCCCCCATGCCCACTCACCATGTCCCCAAGTCTCGCATCTCCATGTTTTGGGAACGCCTCCAGGGATGGTGCCTGCACCACTTCCCTGGACGTGTGTATAGCATAGAGGGTAAAAGGGATTTTGTTCCCATTCTGCTCTCTGAGCACTGGCCAAGCTGTGTTGCACTCAGCATGTCAGACCCGTTGCGTGCTCTGGAAGGGCACTTGTTGAGCAAGGAGGGGACTTGGCTTCAGTGCAGCATCGCTGGTCCCTTGCCAAAGAGCAGCATTCCCAAACACCAGCATGCTCAGAGTCCATCTGTGGAGGTACTGAAGAAGGGAAGACATCTGAATAATCAATAAACTGAAAGAAATCTAAATAAGCATAGGGTTATCCATTGGGCTGAAAATGTGCAAAAAAAAAAAGAAAAAAAAGAAAATCGGATTGTTGAGAATTATCTACTCTGCTCCACGTGTGAGTAGTTCTTTCATGGATGAAAGGTTCCACTGCCCCATTATTTAAATCAAAGAAACGTCTTCCTAAAGCCTGCCCTAATGCTTGCATTGCAAACAGCATTTATGTAAAGGCATTAATCTGAGCTATAAAGGAATCACAGTCCTTATGTTTGCACCAAGTCTATAAATAATAATTTATCGTTGACCTCTCATTTGCAGGCTTTATTGAAAGTGATGGAATTGAATGTTTTTACACCAAGCCCGGTGCATTTCAGCAGTCAGTCCTAATCTTGCAATTGATTATAAAGTCAATATTTGCCCAGCTTTATTTTGATCTCCCTGGAACAGCCGGTGGGTGGTGAGCACGTCGAGTGCGTCCTGCTTCTAGGACCCAGCAACGTGATCCTCACACAATAGAGGCTGATGTTAATGCTGCTGATAGCGAGCGCCTGGAACGAATCCACGGAGCTGTCTCCTGGATACCCTTAACGTAGCCGTAATACGAGTATTTATGTATTTGAATTAAAAAATAAAAAAAAAAAATAAGAGCCTTAACCTTGGGGAGGGGTGGGTTAAAGGAAAGGGAGAAAGGTGGTGGTGATTAAAGAAAGCTCCCTTCGTTTGAGCGGTATTAAATACAACCGGCGTAATGACGACTGTGAGATCTGATAGAATGTAGAGAAGGCTGAAAATAAAGGGCTTGTATTTTTCCCTGATGTAACATAATGGTCACATTTTTCTTTCACAATGGTTTTTCTGAGATAAAGAACAAATTATACTGATTTGATTGCTACTTAGAAATACTTAAAATTGAAAAAGACAGCAGGTGGGCATGGTTAGGAAGGATGGTTATTTTAGCATAACAGATGCATGCATAAAGCATTGCAGAGCCAATTTTTTAATCGTGAGACCGAACAGAAAAAAAAAAATTAAAAAAAAAAAATTCCTTTAGATTTTCTTTGAGTGATGGGGAGTGCGGAAGGACATGGAAGGGATGGGGAGAGTGGCTGCTCCTCCAGCAGTGCCTGGGGCAAGCGCTGCCCATGGGAAGCCATGGCTGGGGGACATCCATGGGTACTGGCACTGAGCGAGCTGTCCCATTCCTGTAGGCTTCAGTACGTGGTGGAGGGAGGGGAGATGCTCCCAAAGCGCAGCTGGGGGTGGAAGTTCTCTTAAACAACACACACAGTAACTCTTAATTATTCCCACAACGAAAACAAAAATAACTTGTTTGCTTAGATTTAAGCAATGCTAATAAATATGACTTGGAAATTACTTAGTAAACCGTAGTCAGTTAATAAAAAAAATGCCGTATATAAAGCGACTGCATCTCTCTCTAAATCAATTAATTTTCAGTAATTAAATACTAATTACTATCAGTTAATGGCTGGGGCTCCAATTTGCTCTCCGAATGGACACCCTTGTGTACAAGCACTGATAAATTCATCCCACTGTGGTCCTGCTGTTTTCCCTGGCCGTGCCTCAACCCTTCTTGCATCACCCCGAGGTACCTGGGGGTGTTTGTGTGGGTGCAAGACTTTGGGCTGCAGATGAGCTCTGGTGCTTGTAGAGAGACTGGGACTGAAGGGAAGCAGCTGGGGCGGGCTGGAGGAACTTGTGCAAGGAGCAAGAGGTGAACGGTGGGGTTTGTGCACTGTTGGTGCTGCCTGAAGCTGGATGTAGCGTGCTGGATGGTGTGTGTGCAGCCCTGCAGGCTGACCGCAGGGCACGTGGCTCTGCAGCCTTGGTGTGGGAGCATGGCATTAGCACTCGGGAGCTTGTGCTTGGTGCAAGAGCAGAAATCGCTGCCAGCTCAGAGTTGGTGGTGGCAGGCAGTGGGATGGGCCGGGCAGTGCGGTGCAGAACTGCTGCTGGGAGTGAGCACGGAGCAATGGGAGGGGAAAGCGAGCGGCTCTGCACCGCTGAAAAACAGCAGCCACCACCAGAGCCAGGAGCATGAGCAGCCAGTTGCAAATAATGAAAGACAGCTGAGTTTTTGCTTTGCCCCAAAGGGGATTTCTTACAATACAGAAAGCACCAGGCACGGGAAGAGCTGCCAAATAACCAAGAGCAGGCTTCTCAGCAGCAGTGGGACCGTTGCTTATGCTGCAAAAGCATTTTGGGGATTTGCATGAATAATCTAGCTACACGATAAAACTGGGAAAGTCTCACTGGTGTGCTGCAGCCTTAGTCCCAGCTCAGCTGGAGGAGCGCTGTGTTTGTTCAGTTCGGGGCAGGGCCGTGTCTGCTCTGAGCGGGGCTGACAGCCGCGGGCCGTGGGATCCCAGCGCTGTGGGCGGAATGCTGTAGGGTTGCATCGATTTGATTTATTTTTAGGGCTCTGAGTCTAACTCAGGATTTGCTGGGCTGATGTTTCTTTCCATCTGTCAGAATGAGAACTGCTAGCCCTGCGCCTGGTTTCGTTACAGTTTTCATTTAATTTCTTTTTTTTTCTTTTTTTTTCTTTTTTTTTGAAGTTTCAAAAGGGTACGTCCATTTTCGGCAGTCTCCGGATGAAACGCCCGTTTTCCATGTTGACAGCCCCGTGAATGGGCATTGAGACAAAAAGCTTAAAAAGGAAAACAACAACAACAACAACAACAACAAAAACAAATACAGAACTGTTGATTTGAAAACTTTCCAGAGTATATTAAGAAATTTTCATTAGATGGATGCAGCTGGGTTTCAGTCCTCCCCTGTGCTCCTCGCTGCGGGGCCATGCCTCTATCCATAAGGTTGGCATGGAAGGATGGAGGTCTCCCAGTGCAATGTGCTTGCTCTGAACTTCGTGTTGGGCTGTGGCAGAACAGTGTTTGATAAATTTAGAGATGGTTTATAAAAATAAATAAGAACAAACCTTCCACCCTGACATTCCTGAGCTGCCTCTGCAAGCCTCCTCAGCTGGCAAGCCCTGCTAATTATTTTGTGTTTTCAGCTGTGTGCGTGGAGATGGAGATGTTGCTGTGAAGGGTGAAGCTGGGGGGCTCCTCTCCTGTATCCCAGTGCCTGGAGGGGCTGCACAGAGTCAGATGGATGCTGGCAGTGAGCAGGCAGGGGCACACTGGGTGCTTGCACCAGGAGGGTGAGTGAACAGGCAGGTTTGGTGTCTCTCTCTCTTTTCCTTTTTCCTTTTTTTTTTTTTTTTTAAATATTTCCTTAATCCCTCCTGTCCTGACGCATCCACCAGAGCCTCCTGTGAAAGTATGGATTTGTCTGGCTCCTGTGTTTAATCCCGAATCTGTCAAGCCTTGTTAAAATTGATGGTGCTGAAAGGTCTGGTGTTAAACAAATACACAGTGACCAGAGCCTTTGATGGGAATCAGACTGAAGCCTCATCCTAAAGTAACGGCTTTATCCCTAAGCCAGGAGGCCTTGGGGTAAGGATGAGAGCTGGGTGCTCCTCCAGACCTTGTGCTGTGTCTTTAGGAAAGAGCCCTGCCTTGCATGGTGCTGATTAATTAACGCTTCTCCCCATCTGCTCCCAGCGTTATCTGTTGGGTGGCACCCAGCTTGGGACAGGTCATGGCTGGAGGTGGGGGCTTGGAGCAAACTGGGGATGAAGCTGCTGAGCATCCCCAGAGCGCTGGGCTGTGGTTAGGCTTTGGCTGAGGGCACAGTTCACCCGTCCAGAAGAACCTTCCGCACCAGGGAGAGCTGCCTCAAAGAGTGTGATGGGATCTGGTTAAACGTTCATGCAAAAGATACAAGCCCTTTGCAAAGAGATGCTGAAGCAATCAGAAGCTGGAGGGGGTGGTGCTGCCTGCTGACCACACACCTCTGCTGCCAGCCCCAGCCCCACCTCCAGTGTCCTGCAGCCTTCCCTAGGGCGCTGCTGTTGCCATGGGGCAGCTCGGTTCTCTATTTCTCTCCTCCTCCTTCGGTTATGTGGGTAGTTTCTGTTTTTGGAATCTCCTGTTTTCTTTGCTATGATCTCTTTGTTGTTTTATTTTTTATTTTTTCCTGCCTGCATCGAACAAGGCTTTGCAGGCTGTACAAACCAAGCAGAAATCACTTGCAGGCTGTGTCCCTGCAGCTCCTGGCTGCTGGAGGAGAGCTCAGCTCGCTAGGAGTGGAGCAGAGACCTTCACGTTGCTGTAGGACAGCCCTCCCAGTGCCGTGCTGCAGGTCCCCGTGTCACTCCTGAGCCGTGCATCCATTCTGGTTTCTTTGTTTGGAACCATTTGTCAGGGGAAGTGCACTGTGGCATTTCTTTGTATTGCGGTATATGCCATGGCCAAAGGTGAGCTCTGCTGTTCCAGCTGCTTTCTCCTCTCGTCTTGGAGGGAAAGAAAACAAAGAATGGATATCACAGTTCTGTATGAGAGAGCACTGCAGAGGGCAATGATACCTGTCAGGGCATCTGCTGTGCAGTGAGTGGTGAGGAGCAAGGTGCAGATAGCACCAGTGCAGTCTGAGTGCCCACATCCAGTTGTTTGCACCTTGGCTCACAGGTACAGGGGACACCCAACCCTGTCCCAACGCCTGGGAAGGAGGAAGGCAAGGAGAGTGCTGAGCAGGAATGCTGCAGGCAGGCAGGGCTTGTCCTGCAGGACAGTGCCTTCTTTTAGCTATAGCCCACCACATGGTGCTTTCAATGAAGTGGATATTGCTGGTCATGTAATTGAAACTCAACACTTTGTATTAAACTGAAATGCAGTGAGCCTTGAAGGAAAAGAAGCGACCACCCTAAGCTCCTGCCTTGTATCTGCCACCCCAGTGAGGAGCAATAGTCACCCCACCACAAACCTACCCCACACCTTTAGCTCTAAATCCTCTAAGCCAGGACTCAGCCCAGCTCCAATCCACTTCCTGACTCCAGGCATCAGACCGTTAATCAGCTAGGCCGGTGTTCCAGGTGATGCTGAGCATGTGCATTAGTGATGCACTCAGCCCCACGGTTGGGGTCCGAGTGCGGACGTGGTGCTGTGAATGGGACAGGAGGGCAGGGCTGGCTGCTGCTAGGAGTCTGGCACACAGATGAGAGCAGGAATGAAGATGTATCCTCCCCTATCCACAGAGAAAACAGGGTGTTGTGCTTTGTTGTTTTTTTTTGAATTGAAGTAATTCATTGTGCATCTCCAGACAAATTTGCGCTCGTGCACTGTTATTAATATGGGCTCCGTTTTTAATTTGATTTTTTTTTTCTGCCACTAATTACCTGTCAGATAAAGAGTTATCTACTGTTTCATGTGCATGGAATAGCTGCTTGGGTAGTTAGCAAAGGAAAAGAAATGCAGCTGCTTTCAGACCTGTCTCTGCTCTCTCACAGTGATGGGCATGGAGTGATCTGTGTAGCATCCGTTGGCCTGGGTAACCCTCTGTGGGCATCACATGCAGGCATGTAAGAGAGAAAGTTGTTGGGCTTGAAAACTGGATATCGACATTCCCAGAGCAGTGGTATGAGCTGCACAGCGGGCAGCAGCCTGGTGTCCTTTGTGTGTATGGTGAGCAATCCCCTGCTCCACGGCTGCCTGTCCCAGCAGCTCTGGGCAGCCTGGGCCCTTGCACCAGGACGATGCTGCTGGGGCTCAGCTACGCAGCACGATGAGATGCACGGCCATGATTTGAGGAGCAGCGGCCCAGCAGTTCTGATGATGGGCTGTGATCTGTGCACTGTACAAGGAGCAGGATTATCTTTACTACTGGGGCGGTATCTCCCCAGCCATCAGTAATTCCTTGAGTCAGGATCAGATTATTCATCTCCCGGATGTGTTGGGGAGCCACCGACTGTATTTTGAACCATTTTCTGGTTTCTTTACATAAACCCACTTTCTCTTATGATCCCTAGCGTAGGTTCAGAAATGTCCTTTGTTTATTTCCTCTGCTGTGCTTTGGTTTGTGTAATGTCGATAAATGAACGAGTTGCTGTTGTGAGATGTAAGTGGGTACGTGTTAGATAACTATAAGCACATTCATGCAATGAATTATGGATATAGTTATAAGAAATTATTGATCTGTTGGGTTCTAATCACGCAGTCATTCATCAAATGATCTATTGCTCCCCCGTTAACCCTTTGCAACTCGTGCATGCGTTGCAACACGTTGAGAGGAAAAGTTTTTGTTGTCACCACGCTCTCTTCTTTGGGTCTCACGATAACCATAGTGGAAACCTGTGAATTCTACGGGGATGCCAATGCCAAAAGGTGAGAAATAAGCATCTGTGAAGTGACAAATCCTCCTGACGTGTGCGATGGCCATTCAAATTGCTGGCCTGCCATGCGAGAGCTGCCAGGGCAGAGGCGAGGGACTGAGCCCTGTGCTGAGCTCCCTTCCAGTTCACTCATGGAAACGGCTTCAGACTTTGCCTCCGGAGACCCCAGAAGCTTTGTGTTTGTTTCAGCACAATAATGCAATTCCTCACATTTTATTAACCGTAATAACCACCAGGCTCCAGCCATTAATACAGCCGCATACAGATCTTTTTCCAGCCTTCCAGTTATTTCAGCTCCTCGTACAGCTGTCAGGAAATACATTTGAGCATAGTTAGCCAGCTCGCTGCTCGAAGAGCATTAAATACCGGTGCAGGCAGAGCGACCAGCACAGAGCCCACAATGACCACAACCTACAGGGAAACCCCACAGCGATCTGCTGAGCTCTTGGTGTTTCTCCCCTAGCCCAGATGAACCCCTAGCACCTGCTGTAGGTCATGTTAAAAATCACAGGAGCTATTCGAGAGATTTACTCTCCATAAAGAATGCATAACGGTTATGCCAAGTTGTTGCATGTTTCTGGCTTTTTCTTCAGTGGGCACTAAAACTGATTGACTCTGCAGCTTTGGGTGACTCTGCAGGGTGTTCGTTGGGGGGTGGATCCTTTTCCCCCCTCTTCTTTGTGCAGCAAGCGCCTGACGACTTCAAGCTACAAACTTTGGGTTAAATCGTCAACCTTTTGGTTTTGCATTTCGAAAAGTATCTGAAACCTGATTTGCTACATCAAACCACATTAGTTGTGTTATGTTATTTTCTAAAAACACATTTCGGAGAAATAACTCCAATCTGTGTTGCATTTTATAGAGCAAAATAATTGAATGGCGGCTGTTTGTGATTTTAGCAATCTCTTAACCTTAATCATATTTAATGGCTTTTCTCTTCAGGCTAACAGGAGGGGAAAAAAACATATTTCAGCTCCATTATATAACAGCACTACAGTAATGCACTCTCGTCTCTGGCAGGCACTGTAAATTCCTGCTTTCTGAATTGTTGGTTCAGGACAATCATTCAGCAGGGAATTACTTTCTCATCTATGAAATAAATGAGATGTTAAACTAGTTTTCTGCTTCCTGTGGTACAAATGTGGCAACGCGCAGACCTGCGGAAGGCGAAAACAAATGCAGAGCTCCCATTATGTCAATAGAGAGTGTTGAAAAGAACCTGGGGTGAGTCGATCGATGAAATATCCGGGCAAAATAAATAAATCGAGCAAAATCAAAGCCGGCAAAATAGAGATGTGCTTGCAAACAAGAGAGCGTTCATGAGCCTGGATGATGCGACGTGCCAACTTCTATGGGGAACCAAAGGGGATGGCTGGAAGGTGCCTTTGCTCACAGGGGATGTGCCAGTCCTGGCTGCTGGGGCTGGAAGACCTGCACAGTTTTGCTAAGTGACAATCACAGTCATTGCTGATTGAGTTACTCTTTGCTACCAGTTCAGAAACCAGAGCTTCTATAAGAAGTTCTGCCTTTTCCCAGCTTTGTATGGTGGTATCTGTTGGAGTGGTGAAGGGTTTTATTTTACTTGTGTGTTTTTTTACATAGCTGACTGAGTTAGAAACACTTCTGTGATGCTACTAATTAAAATTTCAATTGCCTTTGTAATTGAAATGTGCTTCATGGATGAGCGTATAGAACTTCTTACCAGCACGTGATTGTTGCCCAGTGGGTTTCGGTGAGTTTCATCCAAAAAGAATGCAAGGAGCAGACAGCACGCTGATGAAGTTTGCAGGTGTTTGCAAGGAGGCCAGCTCCTGTTTGCAGGAGCGAGCTCTGGGAACAGGCACGGAGCTGCATAGAGATGCACTTCTCTATATTATTTTAGACTGTGTCCTGTTCCTCCTGCAGCTACTGCAGCCTGGAAGGAAGCCTGGTAAAATAGCCAGCTGTCATTGCAGAGCCTGAATAAAGAAGGGAAAGGAATTAACCTAATAGCTCGCATTTATGGGATGGATTCTGCCACCTCTTCCTCACACCGTATATTACTTCTGTTCCGGGCAGCTCTGCAGAGAATTACCGTGCCGCCAAGAGGAATAAACAACCATTATGGCTCAGTACGAGGAAGGTGGTTAATTTTTCCCCGTTGCAGCTCTGTTGCTCTGAAACATTTTCCCATTGTACTCATGAAAAATATGTTAGTATAATTATGGATACTGGTCCGGGCAGCAAATGAAAGGCATGATGGTGATTAATGCAAGTGTGTGTGAGGTCACCTTCCCTCACCCTGGCATAGAAGAAAAAAGTCCTCTCTTTTCCCAAAAATCCACAGGAACTGAATGAGTGGCAGGGCTATATCCACAGCAATGTGCAGCGTTCTGTAAGAGAGGGCAATCCTGAAAAGAGGAGGAGAAATTCCCCTGAATTTCTGACTTCTCTCAGTTGGAATATTAATGCCGTTTAAAAGGTCTTTTATATTCCATTTCTATAGATGGATTCTTTCTAAATGATGGCACTAGAGAGAGGCAGACTGTCCTTCCACCCCGCAGACCCCAGCTTGTAGCTCACATCAGAGTGAAGGAGGAGACCCAGACTCCACGACCCATGGATGTCACTGCCCCTCCTGACCCTGAGGTTCAGCCTGCACTACCTGTGTCACTTAGGGAAGGGCTACAGGGAGAACAGAGGAGGCAAAATACTCTACATTTCTAGTTTTCCCCCAAAACGCTGAAATTTTAGAAGCTTGCTTTTGGATGCTTGTGCTGCTCTGAACCAAGGACTTTCTCACGTCCTGCTTGCAGCACAGGGTACAAATGAGCCTGAGCTCGGCTGAGCTACTGGGGACAAGTCAGGCATGATGGTCTGTACCAAAGAAACCCAAACAGACTGGCATTCAGGTGTAGTGCATCCAGCTTCAGAGCCACGTGCCCCAACCTTTGGGCCGCCCAGCCCCAGTATGCTGGGGTCTCTGATAGATGCGAAGCAAAAGTATAGAAAATGCATCAGAAATGAAACTAGGTGTCTGGCCATGCTTAAATCCAAGTGAGCAGACCTGCAGCATCCCCCGGCCTTCCTCCCCGCTCCTGGTGGCACCTCGGTGCTCAACAGCATCTGATGCTTTGTTGAAGGAAAATGCTAATTGCCTTTTTATTCATTTCAATAGCATCGTGAAGCATTAAAAATGGATTGGGTTGGTCACATGGGAGCGTCATCCATCAGTGACTCGGTGTGCAAGAGCGCACAAGAGAGTTTCTCCCACTGCAGGCAGAAGGCAATATTAAAGAAACTTATCATTAAAAAAAATAGTACAAATAACCTAGTTGTCTGGTGAGCCTAATGGCTTTATTTTCCCGTTCTCCAGCATAATGAGAGCAGCCTGGGCTGCTTGAATCTGCATCTCCAAGAGCCTAATTGTTTTTAAATGTCTTTGCTAACCACTTCACATAGAGCCCATAAATCTGGTTTGGGGTAACTGAGAGCCAGGCTTCTGAGCTCCCTTTTAGGATGACACATTTGTGTGTTAATTAAAAACATGCTTAGGAAGATGTAATCCTTCAGTCTTTAAATGCACTGTGCTGGAGAAGGGTCTGGGTGCAAATTATCCTGAGCAGCAGAATGACCTCCTGCTGGGGCTCGGCAAAACTAATGGTCCCCAACAAGCACTGAGACATTTTGTTCCTTGCTGTGATATATCTGCCCTTATTTTGAAGAAGTCTTTGGAGATTTGATGCTTGCAGCCACCGCGCGTACAGCCGTGGTTTGTTTTCTATCTGAGTCGTTCCATCATGATTATGGCGACAGAGAAGGTTGCTTTATTTAATGGTGCCCTATGGCGTGACTGCAACGATCCTCAAGCTCCTCTGCTATTTCCAGAAATACTCATTCCTGCAAGGTACATTCTTTGAAGCTAAACGGCAAAGAAAATCTGAAGAGGGAAAGATGAAGGGAGCGGGTAAATATATTCAGATTTTGAACTGTGGAAAAATATGCATTGAAACAATGGAGGCAAACAATGAGAGGGGAGGTTCAGCTTATCACCTGATTATCTCCAGATAGTGCAGAAGTGTTTCTACGCAGTCTACCACTCAGGTCTTTGTCCACATTAATTTCAAGTGATTTAAACACTTATGGTCTATAATGAGAGCGAGCTTTGAAAATGAGGATGTTTTTCCCCGAAATGTCAGAGTTTCTGTAGAATATCAGAATTATTTTGATGTGGAAATAGGGCTGCAGCACAGAGTTCCCATGAGATCTCGTGCATGGTGGCAATGTATCCTGGCTGTGTGTTGAAGAAACGTTTAGATGTGGCACTAAGGGATGTGGTTTAGTGGGGAAATACTGGTGGTAGGGGCATGGTTGGACTGGATGAACTTGGAAGTCTTGTCCAGCCTTGGTGAGTCTACGATCCTGTACATCACAGGAGATACAGCTCTGGTCATACTGGTGCACACTGGAGAAGAGCTGCGTGGTAGAATTTCTAAGAGCATTCTGACGCCTTGTCTTGAGAAAATTTGTCACAAAAATTGTATCTTTGCTGAAAAATGTCCTGCAGGTGAAAACCCCATTTTCTATGACAACCAACATTCACTGAAGATTTCTAACCCGTCCTCATTCCGGAACTTCTCTGGTTCATCAGAATGCTGGAGATACTTGTTGAAGGCCAGCATGAAATGCCCCATCCTTGTTTCATTCCTTTTTCTCCCTCAGTTCTTTCCCATGGTGTCACTCCACATCACTGCCTCTTCTCCATGGCCCTTTTTTTCTTTTTTTTGCTTTCCTCTTTTAAGCCCAATGTCTAGTTGTATTTGCTGGCTCCCGAGGAGCTGCAAATGCTGCAGATGCTGCTCTGAGGAACGGAGCTTTGCTCCCTGATGACCGTGGGTGAAAGAACGCCCTGCCTGAAGGAACAGCCTTCTGAAGGCAAGTTTCCAAGAGGACGTGGGCAGAGCATTGCATCCTGCTGCCTCCCACTCACCTCTCCTGCCCATAGAGGCCCCTCCAGCTGCTGGTGCTGCTCTGACAACACTCTGCATCCGTTTAAAAGCCACAGATATATCCCTTAATTAAATCTGGCCTGTATTTTCCCCTGTTAAATTAAATGATGTCTGAAATGTGTTGTGACCTTGAACCTCGGGCTGCATTTAACCTCAAACAGCAGGAAAATATCACTTCTTTTTTTTCTTTTCTTTTAACCTACATGCTGAATATTCCCCTTCTTGGAAGCTGAAATATTAACTATATCTGTTTCAATGCAATTTTGTTTCAATTGCCCCTTTACCTGAACTGCGAGATGAAGCTAATGCAACAGGATATAAATCAGGCACGACTTCCAAACAGTTTTCTTTTAAGCAGCCCGTTATACATTAACCTGCAAGATGATATGTTTTAAGAGAACCTTGTTCAGCACCTCAGGAAAGTGAAATTAACATAATATCTGGCAAAGAACAATGAGGATAAAAAATGTTAGTCATTGTTGATTGAACAGGTAAGTTTCAGTGGCGTGATCTGTTGAATATTCATACTATATTGTTTTTGACATTTAAGAACTCAATTATCAGTTGACTAATCAGTCTTTTACAGTACGTTATTTTTGTGATGGAAAATGAAGCACTGATAAGCCTCAAGGGGAAAACTATTCAGTTAGGTTTTTTTTTTTTTTTTCTTTTTAAGACAAGGTTTTTTCTTTATTAAAAGGATTAATGCAGCACTTCTATTAGCGAGTAACAGCCTCCTGGCAGGGAGGATAGCTCCTATCCAGCTCCAGGATCCCAGAGCAATGTGGTTCAGCTGCAGGATGGAGCCCAGGGGCTGAGGCAGCAGGTGGGTGGTGTGGGTCCAGAGTGATCAGGGAATGGGGCCAACACGTTGGCTTTGAGCATGTGGTATGGAATGGGTAACGCTCAAAGCCTTTGCGTTGCTCTTTCTTTGGTTAAGTTGAGATGAGCAGAGTCTGCAGCCCTTTGCTCCCACTTAGTGTTTCAAGTTCAAGGCAGTGGTATGCCAAGAAAAAGTGATGACAGCCACGGAGGAGATTTCCATCCCCCAGAGAAATACTTTTGTTTGCTTGTTAATTAAATGCTGAGGGATTGTCTGTTGTGGTAGAACAAGGGGAAATGGTTTCAAATTCAAAAGGGGGAGATTCAGACTGGAGATAAGGAAGAAGGTTTGGCACTAAGGGCGGTGAGGCACTGGCACAGGTTGCCCAGAGAGGCGGTGGTGCCCCGTCCCTGCAGACAGCCAAGGTCAGGCTGGACGGGGCTGTGAGCACTGATGGAGCTGTGGGTGTCCCTGTGCACTGCAGGGAGTGGGACCAGGCAGCCTTGGAGGGTCCCTTCCAACTCAAACCATTCTGTGATTCTGTGCCTGCTTTTCTTTATTCCTTTTTCCCCATTCTTCGTGTCTCTGAGTTTGGGGTCGTGTTTCTCACTGTGCAGCAGGCACAACCACTTTCTTCCACGCTTCCTTCTGGCTGGGAATGGAGTGTGGAAGGGAGATCTTAAACACTCCGCAGCACACAGTCACTGGGCAGCAGCAGTGACAGGGATGAAAGACTGCCAGGATGTGGCACATCTTGGAGCTCTAAACCATCCTCCTACCTCCACTTTGGGAGAAAAAGTGTGGGAGCTGCAGTTAGGAATGTGTCCAAACTTATCTCAGAGCAACAAAGAAGTGGGATCTAAGAGTTGACATTGAGGCCCAAATTTTGTCCTATTCTCTTTTTTATCTCTTTTTTTTTTTTAATATATTTTGGAAATCAAGCAATAATCTTTGTGTAATTTACCTCTTTCACTGAACAGCTCAGGGACCAGATTTCCCCTTGATAGATTATTTTGACATATTTACTCATAGCTATGTCTGTCTCAGCAGCATCCAGATAAAAAACCTCAAACTTTAAATTAACATGTAAGGATTGAGATTTTTGCCTGCAGTCGAACAATCTTAAACATACTCTCCTCCCCCTGGCTCTTAGTTATATTTAGGCCTAAAGATGTAACTACAGTAAAGCAGCAAGGTGCTTTTTTTTTTTAGAGCAAAAGTTGAGGCACTATTAAAAGCAGTTGTCTGAGTCTTGATTCTCTTTGGAAAAAGTGGGTTCTGGTTAAGGCAGCTCAACGTGGCCATCCCCAATGGGAGGAGTAGCAGTGGGCAGTGAGTTTGCAGTCGTGAAAGAACCTCTGGAATGTGGCACACCACGTGCTGTGGCCAAAGCCATTGTGTTGTGTTGATGGGTGTGAGTGGAGATTTGTGCCCGTATGGACTTGGGGCGGCTTCCTCTCACCAGCTCCCCAACCCTGTAAGAAATCTTAATGGCAATGTTTAATCACCGAGGAAGTTAATGGGTTGTGTTCTTTGAAAGGATTCCTTCCTGAATACAGATTTGCCTGAAGACCGGCTCTCTCCCCGCTTAGCTTACTAATACAAATTAATTGCTTTGACAATGGTCCTGGTGATTTTTATCCCTTCCTTCCTGGGGAAAACAACTAACGGGGGCATCAGTGGTAGGGAAGGATGTGGAGGCTCACGTATAAAAGCTGATCCTTGGCTAACATTTCCCTTTAAATATATCATGTTAATGAAGCGTTTTGCTGCTGTATTGCTTCACTGTTCTGTACTGGCTTAAGGATACAAAGGGTGGGGGCAGGAGGACTCAGACAATTCCCTACGGGTTTGTTTTAATCTATGAAAGAAAGAAAGCACATTATTTCACCTTCTTGGAATGTGACAGTTATTAATAACCCTATTAAGAGCAATACTGCTCGGCTCTATTTAAGCAGGCAGTGCCTGGATGATTGCTGGGAAGCAGGAAGGCTGCCCTGCCTTACAAAGTTAACAAGATGTTGTGTTGCTCAACAATGTTTTTCTTTTTTTAACAAGCTGTGCTAGGGGTGTTGCAGGTCAGATCAATAAGAAAGCGGGCCCCCTCCATCACTCCCGAGGAGAGGGGAAAAGGACATCAGCAAAAGGATTTCTTATGATTTTTTTAAAATAAGCTCTTTGCTTTATGCTCTTGCTTAGAAGCCATATGTTTTTTCTTGTCATTATGAAGCTTAGCCCTCTGACAAGCAGCATGGTTCCCTGCAAAGTGGAAGTGGGAGGCTGTGAGCAGGGTTTGCTGGGTGCTTTGCTCCCTGTGGCCATGCAGGTTGGCTGTCATAGGGATGCTCTTGGCACTGCAGCTTGCTCAATCAGCATTGCTGGCAGCACTACAGCAAGCACTGGCTTGTCCCCGTAGGGCTGCAGGTACTCCGTGCTGGTTTGTTATCAGAGGTGGTTTGCTCGTAGCACTGCATACGCCCATAGTTCATTTGTCAGGTTGCTAAGGGAGCTGCAGATGTGCGTGTGGGCTTGCTGCGGTGAGGTTGCTTATGAAGGAAGAGAGGGAAAAAGCCTCAGTGCACATCTCAGTGGAAGAGCCAGGAGAAGCCTTGGGCAGCTCTCCCTCTCCTCCCTCTGCTGCTTCCATAGCACTGCATTTCCTCTCTCCAGTTGCTCACACCGGTTTGTTATTTATGGCTGCTGATGCGCGGGGACAAGGGGTCAGTGACCATCAGGTGACTCTGTGGGATACACCGGTGTCTCATAATGAGCACGCATGGCAGGGCTCAGTGTTTGTTTCTTTTCCTTTCGAATAAAAGGAAAAGCAAAGAGCATTGTGTCTGGGGTTGTTGGTTTTATTTTTTTTTTTTTTTTGAGAATAAGAAGCATTACAGTTCTTGGTAAAGCCTGCATTGTATCTACATCCATGTCGATGTGCAAGCACTTCTTTATCTCACATGAAAATAATGATGTCTAGTTTTACAGAACTTGAATAATTCATCAGCATAAACACTTTGTGCCCAGAATGCAACCACGCTCTCCGAAAAACGAAAACAAACCCAAGAAAAAACGTTACTGAATAATTAGATTTGTTGGGTTGCTGGATGATTTTTGGAAGTGGGGGCCAGAGAGTCCATCCTCAATTCGGCACCGTGCGGTGGGCTTTGCTCCACTGCCTTCTCCAGCAGATAACTTCTCCTTTTGGAAACACCTTTGTGCTTTATTTCAAACATCACTATGTTGCTTGGGCCTGGCTACCATTTCTCTTTCCAGAGAACAAAACAGACACTTTTTTTTCTTCCTGCAAATACGTTTATTCTGCGGTAAGAAATCAAAACACCATTTAATCCCGAAGATTAAAACCTTACGTTGTCAAGGGATCCTAATGTGGAACACTTATTTTCTTAGCACTTATTTTCTTTCTCTTTTCTGATGGAAGCAGTTGTCTTTCTACTTTGTCACAAGCCAGACCTCTCCGTGTTGCTCCCAGGGCTATTACTCTGTCACATGTTACCACTCTACAGAAAAAGGTATTAAGCAAAATAGCATTCTCAGAAGCAAGAATTGCTATTGTTAGCAAAACAATACCAGCAAAATAATTTCCTCCTGACTGAAGCCTCATTTCTCCCAGCAGCCAGATAGGAGGGACAATTTATTAACTAGTATTGGGCTGGCTGCCACATCTGACCCCAAGTGATGCCTTCTTGAGATGCGTGGGGGATGTAAGGGAGGGCTGTCCAGCATTGTTCTTGTCCCTTCTCATATTGCGTGGATGGGAGTTGAATTGATACCACTGAGGTGTCGAAATGGGGGAAGCAATCGTGGAATCATTAAGGCTGGAAGAGATCTCTAAGGTCATCTGGTCCAACTGTCAATAACTGCTATCTTGTGGCTGCCCTTCTCTTTGCTGTTCATTCTTCCACGGTTTTGTTCCAGGTAATATTCAAGAAAAGTAAAACAGAAGGCTTTGAGTGAAGGAATACTCCAAGAAATATGCCAGAAATAGGAACTTTTGTCTGCCCTGCTAAACCTGAGGTTTTTTGCTGCCTTTTGTAACCGTGTATGATGAGTTTGTGAGGATCACAGGGCTATGGCATTACACTGTGCTTTTCTTATTACTTCCTTTGGTAGGTCACATCACTGCAGATTTTCCCATTCATCTACCTGCAGAAAAGAGAGAGTGATTCCGATGTTTGGAAGTTTGGGGATTTTGCCTTACATTTTTCTACATTTAATGTTGTCATGGTTTCCCATGTCACTTCTGAAGGATCGCAATGCCCGCATGCACAGACCTCGAGAGCACAGATAAGAGCCAGAGACACACTGCTGACAGAACAGGAAATTTACCTTAGGATGGTCTTTCAGTGGAACTCTAGTGAATTTTGACTGCCTGAGCTGAAATGCCAGTGCCTGGCTTTTGCCCTGTCCCCTCATCTTTAGAGCCAGCAGCTGCAGGGATGGGCAGCGAGTCTGGAATACACCATCACATTTTTCTTACGTCTGCCATTTTCTTATTTTGTCTGAATTCAGATTCCAGTTACTGGAGCTTTGTGTATCTCTGTTGGCTCTACAAGTCCTTTGTTGTGGGACATTGAAGGGTAGATGTCACAATGAGTGACATGGCTTAGTGGGCATGGTGTGATGGGTTGATGGTTGGACTAGATGATCTCAGTGGTCTTTTCCAACCTTAATGATCCTATGGTTCTATGATTTTTCCCCCAATGCTGGCTATTCAGAGGTGATCTTGCTCTTGTCCAAAAGAGTTTATCTGAAATGAGTCAAGAAGAACCAGTTGGGATCCATCAGCAGTCCTAAGGGCTCTCCTGCACCGAAATCATGCAAGAAAGAAAAAAAAGGGAAGACAACTTGTAGCATAGGGAAAAAGTGTGGGTTTGTTGGGGATTATTTTTCTGACTGTAAAGAAGAAGATGTCAACCCTCGCAATAAATAAGCACAGGTTCCTGCAGTGGCAGAGCGCCAGACCTGAAGATTCACTGCTCATTTTTTCAACAACAACAATTAGCTTCTTGAGCTAATGAGGGGTTTCATAAGCAGCCATGAATAATAGTGCTTAGGGACTCTTGGCAAAAAAGGTGTTTTGAATAACATAGCCACCGTGTCATTAAAATCAAAGAAGAGACTCCTTGCACAGCAGTTTCCCCTCCAGTTCGTTTCCTCGGTAGACAGGCTGGAAACACCATGGGCTGTCAGGCATGGAGATGGAAAGGCAACAGAAATAACCTCCAGGAGGCTGAGGAGGGATGCAGGTAGTTTGGTTACCGGTATCTCCAACACATCTCTCGGGGAAACAATGATCTGCCGCTGCAGACGCAGTGGGTTCTATTGGAATACAATGGCAGCATTAGGAGACACGGAGAGACCCTTCGATCCCATTGACAGAGGGAGAGAGAATATCAATTTTATCGTTCCAAATTAATGAACTATAGTCTGAAACTTGCAACCTGGTTAAAAACATTATAGATCTGGCCCGCTTGCTGCTCAAAGAGAGTTTCTGTTATCCCCTCATTCTCCTGGCAAGATACTGGGCTTGTTGGGAAGCTGCAATCCTGCTCCCCTCCCAGGGGCAGGTGCATGCTGAGGACATGGGACGTGTGGGGCTCCTGCAGCCCCAAAATAGACACTTTGGGGGCAGGCTGGTCCTTCCAAAGGGGATGGAGAGCTGAAGCATCAGTCATTACCACTTGTAATGGGGTCTTCGCTCTGCAGCATCTTGCTAAGTGCGAGGCAGCATCAGCTCTCTGATTTTAATTTTATTCATAAAGCTGCTATTACTCCATCTGGATCGCGCGGGATGAATACTAATGGATCTCTGGATTGTTTTAAGTGCAGATCTGAACCCGATACTCGCTTTCATTTTGTCAGAGCTGCCGCTTTGTACAGAGATTTGTGGAGCTTTCCTTCCAACCGGTGCAGGATGTCGGTGTGTGTGTTTGTCAGATGTTGAGCTTTCCCCCAACTCTCTGCCCTGGGAAGGTCAAGCCGTGCCCCTCTTGGAGCTCAGGACGTGACCAGCAGCCTCGCTGTCCCCTTGTAGGGTGCACTCTTGCGTGCTCCTTCAGTAACTGCAGTGTGAGTGAGGGTGGCTGTGAGCCTGCTCCGAGGGCACTCCAGCGCTCGCAATGCATCCGAGGGGGGAATTATGCCATTTAGCAAAGAGGATTAATGTTTCATAACAAAAGGTAATTTATTCAATTGTATGCAAAAAAGGTAGCTGCAATGGCATGTACAAAGCCTGCTTTATTATTGTCTATTGTATTATAAATTTAATTCCTTTGAAAACATTGCTAACTCCATTGTGTACCTTTGGGGAGAACTTGACCAGTCCCAGCCTGGATTGGATTGTCTTAATTAAACACACTTGACTTTGACAGAGGAGGATCCTGACAGGCTTCCAGGGAGGAAGCTTAAACATCTGTGAATTGCAGCAAGTGATGGGGCAGAGGCAGAGAGCCTGGGAAGGATGTGAGGCCAGCACTTGGCTTGTACCAGGGAATCCCAGTGGCAGTTCTGGGTGGCAACAGAGATGGCTACTTGATGTTCTACACCTCCAGTAACTCGGGTGCTGGTTTTTGGAGAGCCCCTCTGTTCTTCAGTGTGTGAACTGGCTGCTCTCAGCCTGGGAGATACCGCAAGAAGCCGAGCACACAAGCTCACCCATCACTTCTACATCACTCTCCTGGCTGTCATCGTCACATAAAAGGGAAAACAACATTTTTTTCCCTATCAGTGTCTGAGTCACTGGCACGCAGCCGGAGTTCGGCGTGCCTCGTGCACTGACAGCTCCTGGGGGTGTTGCACGTCGAGAGGGTTCTGCTGTTGTTGTCGCAGCTGTCACGCAGTCGGTCCCCGAGTGGCTGGGAGTAGAGCTGCACCACGAGAGCCAGCAGCGATCGCTGCCGTGCCAGAGAGCAGCGTCTGGGAGCAGCGCCCGCTCCCCTCTCTGTGCCTGAGCTCTGGCATGGAGCGGCCGCATCGTGCCTCTCTGCACCTCGGGAAGCATTTATAGCATTTCAGGAGCTTTTGTGAGCTGTGAACTCTTGAAATAAGCAAGGCACTGAGTGCTTCTACCTTCTGGGGAGACTGTAAAAGCCTCAATATCTGCATTGATCCAGCTCAGGGATTTGCATTAATTACTTCCTCTCCTCCGGTGGCTTTTTGCTCCCCCATTCCTTGCAGTACACGCAGCAATGACACAGCCACCTCCAACAGCTCCACGTGCCCACATAGAGCTGCAGGAGAGCCCTGGGTAGGAGGGCAGGGAGCTGGGGAGTGGGCTGAAAGGTCTTTGTGGATGCTGAATGCTTCGGTCTTGCTTCAGCTGGTCTGACACAAAACTTCATCTACAACAATTTCAACTCTGGCCATTTTGTGCATTCCTCTTATCTTGGGCTGTCTTCAAACCTCTTGCCTGCTCGCAGCCTTTGGTTGGGCAGCTGTCTGGGCTGTCCTGCATCAGATGTGGTTTACCTAGTTCAGTAGGAAAGTCAAAAACAGAGGTGAAAGGGTGGTTGGGTGGTGGCTGTGACCTGTGCTTCTGTCACTGCAGCATGAGGACATTCAAGAGCCGCAGAGCCATCTCTCATCATCTTTGCGAGCAGAGAGCTCCCAGCACTGGCTTTAGCACACAGCACTTGTGCTGAAGGCTCTGTGTGGAAAAGCCATTAAAAAGCCCTATAAAGATGTAGCCTGCATTAACCAGGTTGCAAAGTGAATCTTAGTTCTGCTGAACCGGTCAGGAAATAAAAGCAATGCCATGTGACTGGTCAGCACAATTAAACACCCCATTCTGAGCTCAGAACGGCTCCAAGATGATGTGCAAAGCCAGCAGCAATGGCAAGGAGCTAATTGTTGGAGGAAACCATGGTCAGCCTGTGACTGCTCAAACACAGAAACAGAGGATTTGGTAGAACAATTGTTGGCTGGAAATTATCACATTTTTATTAGAGAACTTTTGTACTGCTCTGCAGACCTCAAGCCAAAAAGCAAAGCCTCAGGAACTCAAAAGCCCGCTCCTCAGATTTCTGGGGGCTCTTCAGTTAGGGTGCTGCAGGACTGTCCTTGTTCAGGTGTGATTGTGGCCAGGTGTGGGGCACCAGCTGCAAGCACTCAGACCTCCCTCAAAGCTCGGAGCCCATGGGTGGGCTTCAGGATGGTGGTGTGACATGGCTGGAGGAGCTGCTGGTCCAGGTAAGAGCAGACAGAGTGAGCTCCTGATGTGTGTGTCATGTGCTGAGCACATCCCCCGCCTTGTTGTGTTGGTTGTCCCAGAGCCTTGCTGTTGGTCCTTCTGCCCCACTGGGACACAGGCTGCAAAGCCACCTCCTTCCTGCATCACCTCCACCCTGGCAGCAGCTGTGTTTGCTGAGCCTGCTCTGCCCTCTGCAATCAGGGTGCCAACGCTGCAGCTGTCAGCGATGAGTTCATGACAGCCTGCGATGCTTCGTGTTGTCTCTTGTGTTTCAAAGCCCTGCGTTTTTCTGCTGGGTTCTTTTGCACAAGTGTTTTGTAAGGGTTGCATCTATTTGCCTTGGCATTGTTTTTGCTGAGCCTGGAGGAAGGGCCCTCTGTTGGGATGCTGCTTTCACCGCACCTTTCCAGGCTGTCGCAGCAAGGAGAATAGCAGAGAAATTGTGGCTGGGAACAATTAGGGACAGTGTGCCTCTGGGGTTTACACCAGATCCAGGGCTGCTCTGCAGTCATGAGTGGTGCTCGTCTGTGAGTACAGGCAAGGCTGAAGACCGTGGAGAAATTGTAAGGGTGTACAGCAAAGCCTGCTGAAGAAGCACTGGTTTGTAGATGACGTTGGTTGACCAATATAAAATGATGCCCTCTATAAACTCAGGAAGCATCTATATGTTTGTGTTAGAGAAAATCCCTGCCCTATGGTCTGAAAAGCCAAAAAATTCAGTACTCTTTGGAGCATGTGGCAAGTGGGGTGGAAAAAAAACTAGAAATCTAATACTTCAGTGCAATGGCTTATTCTCATCCTGAAATGTGTGCTGGGTTCTGACTGATTTACCTCAAAAAGAAGATTCAGAAGAAATAAAAAATGATAGTAATACTTCTCTGAATAAAATATAATTGCTCTGTGAAATTCCCTGCAACAAGTTATTACTGATTTCGAAGTGCTTGGCAGAAGTCATAGAAAAATAGATTGGAAGATACCTTATTGGTCTCAAAGTTCAGCATGCAGCACTCCACAGCACCTTTGTCATAAAGACTTTGAGGTTTTTTTTTTTTTTTTTCTGAGTATCTCTGCATAAGATAAATTGCATAAAGGAAATGAACCTTTGTTCATCAGGAGAAAATGCAAACCTTGTGCTCGCGGGGCACCGGAATGCGTTTCCCTGATTTCATACATATCTATTACAAGAAGTTTTGCATCGTGCTCCTTAAAGCAGACAGGACTGGCAGGTGTGGGGTGGGATGCTGGGAGCAGTGGGTGCCTTTGGGGGTGCAGCATGGGTTGGGGGTGCAGTGCTTGTGTGCGGGCTGCTCTCAGTGGCTACTGATGGCTTGGCTTCCTTGGTGTGTGCGTTCCTTCAGCGGTGTGCTCAGTGGGGTTGCTGAAAGAAATGCAGTAATTCCAGGGCATCTCCTGGTACAAGTCTCCTCTGAGTCCAGTCCTTCCATAGATTACTGAGCCATGAGCAAGGTCTGGCCCTGGGCCAGAGTGATTTGCCTGACTACAAATTCTCCCGCCCCCCGGCGTCTTCGTTCTGGAATAAATAAACAGGAGAAGAAAGATGGAAGGAAGGAGAAGGACAAAATGCCCTCCTGCAGTCTGGCAAGCTGGAGAAGTGCGGCAGGTGGACCAAGACTCGGTTTGCCTGACTTGAACTCCGCTTCCCTCAATGCTCACAACCTGTGACATTGCCCCTCTCCTCCCTCCCAAAACCGCAGTGCCCCCAATTAAACTTCCAGTCCACTGTGTCAAAAATGTGCCACAGGGATAAGCTACCCGCTCACAAGATTCATGGTGCTGCTTCTCCCCCCCAGTAACTAATAATTCCAGAGCAACATTCAGAATTGCAATTTATTCTGGTTGTAAAACACAGAGAAGGTAAATCACGGAGAGTATAATCATTCCTTTTCTTTCTTATAAATCAAGCCACATCGGAATCTTGCCCTCTGCATTCTCAAACAGACTGTTGTGTTTGGGGGCCAGCAGGAAAGAAGAGGGGCAAGCTCTCATGTGCGTACGTATGAGTTCCAAACCCCTTTGCCATCTTTGTGTTGCATCCCAGTGCTGCTCTGCTGCACCCCTTGTAGCAGCCTCCCCTGTGCTTACCCCAGCCTGCGCTGTTGCACTGCAATTTGGGAATTTTGCTTTGCAGAACGTGGACACCTCATTAGGAGCCATCCAACAGGTTACAGTGATTTGAACTTCCTCTCATTCTTCAGCATACAGCCGGGGTGATGAGGGAGCTTTATCCCTTTCAGCTAAAGACTTCAAAGTTAATCTGCGTTATTAAAAGCCATATCCTTGCAGGTAATAATTATACCCCAGTGTGCAGATAGAGGCACAGGGAAATTGTGCGACTTCTCTCGGGAGACACAGAGAATTGGCAGGAGAGCCAGGGGCGATGCTGAGAGGAGAGCCCTGCCCTTAGCACAGGTCCACACATCTTCATAGCAAGGAGAGATGAAAAGCAGTTGCAGTCGTTGGGTCTGACTTAACCACATCGTTATGGAACTGCAGCTTGTTTCCACGCAGCATCAAAGGGAGAAAAGCTTGCCCCAAAGACAGTGCTGAACGCTGAAAATTGTGTACTTACAGCTCAGCCTTAGGGGCTTGGGTAAAGGGACAGTGTTTAAAAGCAACCGAGGCAAACTCTTACAGTCTACAGAGTCATTAGTATGCCAAGTCCTGCAGGGCTTCCCGCATCCTCTTGGACTTGATAAAATTATAAATCAACCAGCAAAATTCCTTTTGGAACAGTCTGTGCTTCGGTCCAGGGCTGCTCGCCAGCGCCGTGCGGAGCCTCCTCCTTCCACACAGGCAATCATTCGAGTTAGTTCTTTTGGTTTGGAAATGCAGCGTCATAATCAGGGAAGATATGTACCTGATATTGAGCTGAAACAACTCAATTTACTGTGCACTGATAGCTGTCAGCACTTACAACACCGTTTTCTTTTTTCTCCTCTCACCCTTTCTCTCCCTTTTTCTTCTGTATTTGCTCTTTCACCATCATCATCTTGTTTCCTTGCCCTCCTTTGGTTCCGCTCTCCCTCCACCAACATCACGTGCTCAGCCCAGATTTTAATTTCTCCCCCCAGCCTGGGGCTGGGAAGGATGTTGCACTGCTACATCCCATCCAACAAAGGACCCAAGGGCTCTTGGCCCCACTGATGTTCTCTGGCCATGGAAGAGCTCCCAGTCTCAGCTGGACCAGCACATGTCTGAAGGAATTTACACCACATTTATAGTGATGAGAATGAGGCCAGGATCAGTGTCACTGTATCCTCATCAACCTTTGTTTCAAGAAAGCACTCTCATCCTGTCAGTATTATTTTTTTGCAATCAAACATGCCACAGATGCTACTCCAAGCGCAGAGCTGGGGGTTGAAACTATGTGGACTAAAATTACAGTTGGAAAAATGATTCCCTCCCCTGCGTGGGCAAACCTCCCTGCCCCCATCACTGCCTGTGCAGTGGAGATAATTTTTGGGACGTTGCTCATGGGACAGGACAGGATTAATATGTTAAAAAGCACACTCTGTTGGATTAGCTTTCCTCCCCTTCAAACTGATGACAAAGCTTGCATGGCCTTCAACGGAGGCAGTCACAGTGCCAAAGTGGTTTTGAAAACCATACCCTCGCTGTTTGCACAGCACTCTGCGGGTGTTTGGAGCAATCCAGCAGCACAGGGACAGGCTGCAGCTTTGCCCCTGTATTTATGTCTTCTACCTTGGCTTATGCCTCTATCATTTTGTAGGAAGAAAAAGTCTTTCCATTAGCCAGGCCCCTTTCCTGCGCCAGTCTACACTGTTAATGGCCGTTTTTGAAAAGAAGGGCAGAGTTGAAGTTCCTTTTGCAGGTTTACAGTTGAGTTTGCAAGATTTGAGATTCAGCAGTGAAAGCATCCACATTTCTCGTTAAACGAATGTGGATTTACTGGAGAGAAAACCTTAAGTGGGACTGCTCAAAAAACTGAGGCAGACAATGGGAAGGCAATGGAAAATATATTCTTAATTCACTCCCATTCTTCTGCCCAGCCTGGACTTTAATGGCCAAAGTCTGGCCAGTTCAGAGTCCTTCCGAAAGTCAGGAAAACCATTCTGCTGATAGTGATAGCGCCTGGGGTCTGCTTCTGCCTGCCCCACCACCTTGAGGTGTGAGGGTCGCACATCTCCTCTCCTGGAGTGTGGGGCTGACACGGGTGCTGTGCCCCTTCTGTCCCCACACCCTCCTCTTCCTCCCAGCTCGATCCCAGCAGGAGGGGCTGGGCGGGCTGAGCGGGGCCCTAATGAGCCTGGGACTCAGCTCTGATGATGGAATCTTCAGGCGTGAGACAGTAATGAATGGTAATTCTTCAAGCCCAACCATTGCTCTATTTTTTCCCCTTAACAACTGAACTGATTAGAATGAAACTTTGACTTGATTAGTGATTATTGTCTCTGTATGGCAGTTGCTTGCAGCCCTTTCATTTCCTTGGTTTGTTTTTAAAAAAACATTGGCTGGCATTTCATCCCCTGATTTAATGCTTGGGTTCTCTGCTCCATATTCATTCCTCTCTCCCTCTCTCTTCCCCTCCCTCCCACCTAACGCAATCCAATTATTGTTTTATTGTCATTTAGCGTACAAAACCGGGGCTTCCGAGGTGTCTGCTCCCCTTAATTCCTATCACTGAAGGGGAAAAACACAAACAGGAATGGGTGCGCTCCTTGATGCGGGGCGATGGGGACAAAGCTGCAGCGGGCCCTAATTGCAGAATAATATGCAAGAGCAGCTCCATATTTCTTTCTCCAGGGTTCCAGCTCGCTGAACTGCTTTGCTTTTCAAGCTCCTACACGTTGGAGGCTTATTCAGCATTATTTCTGTTAATTGTTGGCATTAGAAGCGTTTCTAGAAATCCTGGATGAGGTCGGAGCTGTTGCGACGGTGATTTATTGCCTTCCTCATCCCCTACGAGGCGCAGCCAAAGCCAACCCTGCGGCAGCTGCTGTGCTGCTCCTGGTGCTCCATGGCACCAGGCCTGATGCTAAGCCCCCCTCCCAGCTTCCACCCACCCCACGAACGCTGTGCAAAATATTTATTGCGGGGACCAGCTAGATCCCAGCTCCTTCTGGGAACGCAGCTCACGCGCTGCATATTTCAATAACAATGACTTATTAAATAATAACTGACATTTACCTAGCTGCTGCTTGTCCTCAGAGCCCCCAAGACTTGGCAAACTTTAATTAATAGTTGTTTTAATAGTTAAATAACCTTTATAACTGCGTTTCATTTATTCAGAGCCCATCAGAAATAAAGTCATAATGATCTGAGTCGAGCGATAAAGCACAACATCTGGTTTAATGTTTGCAGGTTATTAATGAGCTGAGTAACCTGGCAGATGAACAATATATTTATTTATTTTTTTTTCTTGTAAGAACATGCATTTTCGAGAGAAGTGCTGACGAGGCCTGTGTGTGCTCTCTCCTGTTGCAGTCCCCTCCGTGCCATGCAGCCCCTAGCAGGGACAGGGATGTTGCTGCTCTAGGAGCAACGCGTCTCAACCACTGCAGAGCCCTTTCTTGCTGTGGTCTGGGTGTCCTGACTGTGTGCCTGTCAGGGAGTCCTGCTGCATCGGAGACGTCCGTGGGCAGAGTGGCAGAAGCGCTGCTGATTTATCTCTGGATGCAATCTTTGCCATCTGTTTTTATATTGCTTTCAGCACAAGATAAGTAGTTCCCATATAGCGCGCGCTCCACAGACTGTAAAGTTCATGAGTCTGCAGAATTTATGATAAGGCAGAAAATTGTCTTAGTGCATCATTCATGTGAGCAGGGTCCAGAACAAACGTTGCAGCCTCCAGATGTTGCTTTCCATCCGCTGCCGGTGCGTGCCGATGGGAAGATGCCCCTATCCCTTGCACAGGTTCTTTCTCTCTGACTTTGAGCAGTCACGCTGGCTCCAGCTCACCCTGCAAGCATTAAGCAATCTGCCTTGAACTTCTGCCTCAGGTTTCTCCATCTTTTCCTGCAGCCTATTAAGACTCCATCCTGACTAATGTTGCTTAGCGCAGCTCCCACTCCCCGGTTCCCAGAGCACAGCCTGCACAATGAAATGAGCTTCCTCAGGCACTTTTTTGGTGCTTTTTTTTCTCTCCCCCCCTTCCCCCCCCCCCCCACAACATTACCTATTAATTGCGCTCAGAAAATATTCCAGAAATTTACTTATGCCCTTGAGCTGTATTCGTGTTTATTTCCATAACTCTTTGATACAATATTTGTCTTTGCCTGAAATAGTTTGCCAAAAGGAAAGGAAAGGAAGAAGCAGCATGCGAAGGATTTGGATTACTTCACATCTGCCTTTCTTTAAGCAGCCCATATGGGAAAACATATTCTTTTGCACAGAATTTGTTAAAGGTTTCATAAAATGCATCGCGTACACATTTAACACAGAACCTAACAATATTTATATTTAAAATGGGTCCAAACAGATCCATTTGGTGAGTGTTGGAAACACGTAGGGTGGCAGTGCACATTGAGAATGTAATAGTCTTGTTATCTGCTTCAGCTTGTGTGATCTGTTCCTGCCATGGGTTTGATGGGAGGAAAGAAGCGATACAGCTTGTTAAGTATAAAAATCATAACGTGTGTGATTTTATGGGCACGCTTCGTCTGTGACGCTCAGAAAAGGCAACACTACCCATAGTCTCCTTTAAGACCAAGTAGCTGAGTAAATGGGAATTGACGTTAGGAGATCACAGGGTGGTTTGAGTTGGAAGGGGCCCTCAAAGGCCACCTGGACCCACTCACCCCTGTTCATTGTTCTTCCTTCTTTCTTCCTTCCAGATATTCCATCTGTTTCCTTGTTGCTCACTTGCCTGCTCCATGAACCCATGACTTCTAGTGGACCCACATTCTGCAGCCTTCCTTCAAACACCCACACCTGTCCTAGTGCTGAGATGGCCCGGAGGAGAATGCATCTCGATGCAAAACGTCTAAATTGTCTTCAATGCAATGATTAAATGTATTTTTCTCTCTCCCACCTCTCGTGCATTTCATTAATGCACAGACCCAGCATCGAAACGAGAAGGGATGCTCAGGTTTAACAAGTAAAAGGTAAAAGCAGGGACTGAAGAGAGCTAATCAAATTCGATTAGCTAGTTTCAGACTTCACTGGGTTTTGTTTGGTCTGGTTTATCTGAATCTTTATTAGATAAGCTTGAATTGGCAACACCGCTGTATGATGCAATATCCAACGTGATTGCCATCCGAAATGGAGTGGGGCAGCTCAGCAGCCCTGCAGCATCCTCCCAGCACCGCTCAGCTGGCTCTGCCTGCCTGCAGATAATTTTATTTAATCTTGGCAATCTTCCGTTGTATACGTAAGTAAACAAAGATCAAGCTACTCACAACCTTAATTAGGCTACACATAAATAATAGATGACTGGATTAGCCAGGAGTATAGGGGAGACGTGAGAGTGAGAACAAGCGCAAGGCCACTGGTGCTCTCCCTTCCCCTGCCCCTCCCCACCCAGTGCTTCTCATTGGCCTTTTTAAGGCACTTCTGAGGACAACATTGCTGTGGGTTTTTTTTGTTGTTGTTGTTTTTGCAATGATGCTGAGCTAAGCACTGGCTCTGCCCTTACAGCCATTTCCTTCTGCTTTCTGGGTTTTTTTGGTTTCAGACCCCTCTGATGCTGCAGGGCTTTGTCGTACAGCACTCTAGAAAACACAATGGAAAAGAGAGGGGCTCTCCAGCAGAGGAGCTTTCCACTGCGTGTCTCAATGTGCTGAGCAGGCACTGATTTGCAGATGTTGGCACCTTCGGGCATAGCTTTGGTGGACTCCATTGCAGAGGACAACCGCAGAGAGTCCGAACCATGCTGCCTCCCTCTGCACTATGGGCAGTGGGTGAAAACAGTCCTTTACCAGGCGTATTGCTCACTGACACCGTCTGTCTCCAAGTGATGGAGTGATTCAGCCGAGTCAAAAATAACTCTCTGGCTGTGGTAGTTCATCCTGGATCAGCAGTCCATGTGGTCTCTATCTATCAACGTGTGTCCTATACTAATGATGTGATAGCTTTGAAAAGTTGAGCTATTTACACAAGGTCACTTTATTAGTAGGGAAATCGCTCTTATGATAAATGAGCGCTCTGCAGCCTGTCACGGGCACGCTGCTGTCCCGCTCAGTGACTTGCTCAGCTCTGCAGCCTTTGCAAAAAATACGCCTTGGGTAAGAAAACACAGCAGGAAAAAGAAGCGCTGGTGGGTGTCTGCTGCCTCTTTTCCTCCGTGCAATGCTGGGAGGGAGGGGGACATCTCTGCTCGCCACCACGTAGGGGTGGCTGCTTCCCCAGGTCCTGAGCAGAAGGTGTAAAATACCATGAGAAGATATTTCTCAGGCAATGTGCTGACGCAGCACCATCCCTGTTTCTTAACTGGGAGTGATGTATGAATTATCTCAACCTAAAGCCTGAAATATACATTATAGGCCGTATCTTTCTGTGTTTTATTTGGGCTGTAAAGTGAGACCTTATTATTTCTCCCTCCTGGGCATCCTTTAATGAATCTAGATTTGAAAGTGAAATATTTATTATATTCCAGGAGGTTAACTGTGGAAGGAGAAGAGGAGAAATATGCAAATTTGCAAGAAAGCCTTAAAAAAAAGCCCCTTTTATTAAGATAAAAACCGTGCAAATGTGCACCCCTCGAGACGCTGAATGGCTGTGCCCAAAAAGGGATTTACCAGGGATGGTGGCTGTGGGAAACCACCTCATTCTCCTTTCCACAAATGCTGTTTCGGTTCATTTCGCATTTATATTTTTAAGTCACACTATTTGCACTCAGGAATATGTGTTGATAGCATACTTGTCCTGGAAGGTGGCAGACCCCACTGATCAGCGACACAGGCGGCAAAGCTGCCTCCTGCCTTCCCTGACACCCAGGCAGAGGAGCTGAGAGAAATAGCGTGTCTCAGGAGATGAAGGATCCCTGCAGAGTGACATTTTCTCTGCCTGATGTACTGCTCCGCACCTGTTGCCAGGCAATGAGGTGCAGGGCTGCCAGCCGTGCTGCGTGCAGGGCGCCTGGGGGACGAGCCCCACCGCTGTGCAGATGTGTGGTGCTCTTAGGGGTGCATGGGATGCTCTTCCTTTTATTTTATACATGTATATGTGCATATATGTATATGTGTGTGAGGTGGTAGTTAGGGATGGGCGTGATTGCTTTTTGGTCTGAAAAAGATGTACAAGTCTCATTCCTTTGAACAAACCTTCCCGTGCTCTTTTGTAAAACAAACCCACGAAGCCAGGTTTGTCAGCGTGGTTAAATACTGTGGGAAGTTAGAATCACAGAATGGTTTGAGTTGGAAGGGACCCTCCAAGGCCGCCTGGTGCCACTCCCTGCAGTGCACAGGGACACCCACAGCTCCATCAGTGCTCACAGCCCCGTCCAGCCTGACCTTGGCTGTCTGCAGGGACGGGGCACCACCGCCTCTCTGGGCAACCTGTGCCAGTGCCTCACCGCCCCTAATATCAAACCTTCCTCATATCCTGTCTCAATCTCCCCTATTCGAACTTCTCAGCAACTCCCCCCCTTGCTGAACCATGAGTTTTAAAATCACAGTGCAAAAAAAGGTCTTTTGGCTGCAGTAGTATCAAGATGAGGCCCTGCTTCATTAGAATGAATACCATTTGCTTAAAAATAGAAATATTATGCCATCCTCCAGCAGCAAAAATGAAATACGCTATTAAAGGATTATGATTCTGTGACTTCAGACCTATTGTAGTCTTAATATTTCATGGTGCATTGACATAGAGTACATAATATGCTGAACAGCACTGTTGGCTTCAGCTGTTGCAAACAGTATGGTGCAGAAATAATTGAACTAAAAAGAAATTACAGCAATTCAGAGAGGTAGCAATTCTGCGTAGATGTGAGATGGTAGATGCTGAGCCAAACGTGTGCTTTAGCAAAAAAAAAAAAAAAAAAAAAAAAAAAGAGAAAAAAATGACCAATGGAAAAAATTTTAGGTAGGTTGTCCTTTTGCTGGCAGTCATTTGTGGTAGGACCAGCAGTCACCGTACTGCTACTGTGCAGGGAGATCTGATTTGTCAGCAATATATAAAGGCAAAGAGTACGGAAAATGAGGCCTTATCTAAACAGAGGCTTGCATTCATTCCAGGAAAGCTGGTGTGAATCTCTGTTTATGCTTTTAAGTCTCAGATGTATCATCCAGTTACTGCAGCTTAACAAGTCGCTGTTTGTCAGCTGTGCTGTTAATAACGGCATCCGCGCTCTTAACCCAGCATAGGTACGAGGCAAAACACATTGGATTGCATCTTTCATCTGTTTTTATTTCAGTTTGTTTCGCTTAAAGTGGTTCCTTGCCATCAAACAGGGACAGTTTCCATCAAAATCCCTATCTGGACAGACTTCTTGTATCTTAACCAAGCTGTATTTAAGAAAAATTGGGTGATTCCTTACGCTCAGTTATTGCGCATGGGTGGGGGGAAACCTCCTCCTGCACAGGTAAAACATTGGGCTGCACAGGTGGAAGGCTGTGTATTATTATTATTATTTTATTGCTGCTGTACTTAATATAAATTGCTCTGTTTCATTTCCATCCAAATATATCTGGGCAGGGAGGAGGCAATGGTGTGCGAGAGGTTGGGACCTTTGGTTTTCCTGGCAGCGGTCAGAACTCCACTGTCTCTGTCCATGTGTTCTGAGCAGGAGAAGTGTAACCAGCAATCTGGAGACCCCAGATTAGTCTGGCTCCTCCCTGCTGCCTCTGCAGCATGGATGCCTTTGCTTGGCTGAGCTCTCAGACCAACAGATAGATTAGGATTGGCCTGATGCACATGTGTAGATCCTTTCTAGCTGGACTACGAGGTGGCTGGTAGAGCCGAGAGCAAGGTATCAGAATAGAAGGGCTTGGGCTTTGATGCAGAATGGGCAGAGGCAGCCAAGCTGAGTCCCCGCAGCTCTGCTGGCCCTCGCCCAAGGTGGCTTTGATGCAAGGATTTGTCTTCTCCTTCTGGATGGCCCCTAGCACAAAGAAGCCCCAGCACAATAGAAGTGAGTGATGGTAATAGCCACATGTCAGGTATGTCTCCAAAATTGAGGAGCTAGAAATGTGCTTCTTGTTGCTAATAATCACAGAGCTTGACAAGCTTGTTGTTTCCACCCCTGTTCCTGTGTTGTTCCCTGCATGAACTGACCTGATCCTCCGTGTATCTGCACAAACAACTGTGGGACGTCACCCTCAGCCCTGACAGCAGCAGCTCTGCGCCTGTTGCTCGGCTTCCCTGCCTGCTGCTGGAGGCGGTGCGCTGGGTTAGCTGGATGTCAGCTCTCATCCAGCGTGCCACTTGCTGCATCCCCGTATTTCTTTGAGCTGCTAAGCACCGGGCTGCCTGTCACTCAGGCAGTGACGTGCCTGTCACTCTGTACTCAGCATCTGTGTGACATGAGCTGTGCCCAGGAGGACTCCCAGGAGGAGGGGTGCTGGGTGCAAAGGGACAGACAGCTTCGCTGCAGCACCATTCTCTCCAGGAACACGATGTTGCTTAAAAATATGTATATATATATTTTAAGGCCATTTTTGATCATTTCAGTATAAGCAAGAAATAAAAAGGGACACGGGAACAGGTTGCCCAGGGAGGTTGTGGATGCCCCCTCCCTGGAAGCAGTCAAGGCCAGGCTGGATGGGGCTGTGAGCAACCTGGTCTAGAGGGAGGTGTCCCTGCCTGGAGCAGGGGGTTGGAACTGGATGATCTTAAAGGTTCTTTCCAACCCAACCCATTCTGTGATTCTATGATACGAAATGTTCCAGCAGCACTGAAATGTTTCACCAGTGCCAGATAACAGCATGGCAATATTTCATTGAGAAATAGATTTTTCACTCGAAATTTGTTAAATGGTGTATGTCAACCAGGAAACTCCAATGTTTTGATCACTGGGAAGTGTCTGTTGGAAGGGTACATTTCTTTTTCCACAAAGAATTTTGAAATATCTGATTGCTAACTTGGAACAAAGACAGATTTCAGCTTGAAGAAGTCTGTCCCATGCTTGCAAATACTAAAACTGCATGCTGGGGGCAGGAAGACTTTATACCCCCTCACATCCTGAGAATGAGAAATCAGATCAAATTTTTCTGGTCCCTTAGCAGCCTGTTGAGATGCCCTTCACATACAAGGAAATATCCCCAGTGCTAGTTACGATATATGATATATATGTTATATATATGATGCATATGAGATATATATATGATATGTGATGTATATGTGGATGTTACTATGTGTCTGTATATACATACAAGTAAATAATCATTAGATATGACACATACATGGCCAGGAGAGCTGTGGGTGCCCCATCCCTGCAGGCACTCAAGGCCAGGTGGGATGGGGCCCTGGGCAGCCTGAGCTGGTGGGGGGCAGCCCTGCCCATGGCCAGGGGGTGGCACTGGGTGGGCTTTAAGGTCCCTTCCAACCTGAACCGTTCTATGATATATAAAATATTTTCCCTGTGAGTGTAGCTCATTTCTTAACAAATTGAGCTACCTGCAGCCCAAGTTGGAATGCAGCACTCTATAATCTCAAAGCCTGAGCTGTAATACTTCCAGGCTGTCCCAATGACTGATGCAGTGCTGCCAGAGCAGAGCGAGCCCAGATCCTGGCAGGGCCTCTCCTCTCCTCTTCTCTCCTCTCACTGTATTTTGGTGGCTGTCGTTCCCCTAACTTCCTCTGGAGCTCAGTCCTTTTCAAGGGCAGGCTATTGGGGATGTGTCCAAAATACATGTTTTCTAATTAAAGGGAATTGTTTACTTGATGTAGAGGGAGGAAATAATGGTCCCTTTGGCTGGATGTTTCTTCCTGAGTAAGATGCATTAATGATGATGCTCTTTAATTTCCATTTTTCCTTCCTAATCTGCATCCCTTCTTCTTCCTTCAAAGACCTCACTGTTCTCCTTCCTTTATTCTGTTCTCTTTCCTTTTTTCCTTTCTTCTTTTAGCCCTTTCGACCCTTTTTGCTTACAGCCACAAATCAGCTCTCTCTGCTCCACACCAGGCTGTTTGCTAAGCCAAAACCAGCGATGTGCACTGGTCCACGCTCCTCCAAAGCAGAATGTAAATTCATGTGGTTTTAGTGCAATGTGTTTTGATCAAAATGTACAATTTTTTTGGTCAGGAAAACATTTCCTGAGAATTTTTTCGCCCGCATCCCCCAGAGCTGCACAGTTTTGCAGCGCACGCATCCTTCAGACACACATATTTAACAAACCATGTTCAACGTGGTGATTTGCAAGTCATTAAGCAGTTTGACAGCCAATGGCATGAGAAAATGGAAAGGTATTTTCAAAACAGATCAATTTTTTGGCAGATAAGGTAAAGAAATCAGTTCACTGGGCTTAGAACTCTTCAAACCAAATGTAGATAGAGAATGTGATGTATTTACTAACATGCTGAAGTAGGTGGTGCTAGCAAGATAGAGACTTACAGATAATTTTATTTGGAGAAAAAAAATGTCCCAAAAGAAGGCACGTTGCTAATAGGATCTGCCAGCAAAAGATCGTGCAGATGAGAAAGTGCTAAATCTGAACACGGTTTTATGGGATTTAGAATGTAGTTTCCAGGCTTCAGTGGTAAATAATAATGGAACAGAACTCGTGCGCTTGTCATTCAGCTAAAGGACGTTCCTGGGCACCTTGCAATCTTAATGCGTCTGCTGGGTGACAACCTCACATCGAGATTTTGCAATTAAAAATTGAAAATAAAGCACAACTCTTAGAGAGGTAGGGTGAACCTATTACCGAGATGCATCCACCTGTGGCAGGGAACGCACAGTCTGCTTAATCCGTGTCCAAAATCTCCACGCTGCCATTCTGAAGAAGCAGCAAAGAATTCTGTGTCCTCTTTGTATGGATGAGAAAACAAATCTGGAGGCTCAGGAGGCAATTCAACCCATTGGAACAGGACCACATATTCAGGAGCCGCATTAGTTGTTTGGTTTAGAAAAAAGGACACTCAGATCATCTGTTGCCTTGGGGACCCCATCTCCTTTTCCAATTTCTGCAGCATATATCTCTCCCCATTTAATGGCATGCTGAAGCATCGTTTCAGTACCAGCACAGAATGAGAAATGGTTCCTAATGGCTGATAATGCTTCTTGTGTCGCTTGATCTTCCCTGTCTTCCTCGCTTCCGTGGGTGCCTACCGGTGGAAAAGATGGTTCTGTCATCCACGAGAGGGGCTGCCCCTCCCTCTGGGAGCTTCAATAACACCGCTCCAAGAAAATGACCTATTTGTTGTTTTTGAATAGAAAAACTCTGCTTTGTGACTTTGATACTTGACATGATACGGGTTCTTAGGAGATGTGGAAATTGAAGAAAATGCTTTTTTTTTTTTTTTTTTTTTTCTCCCTTTGTTTGATGGGCATTAATACAGCACAAGCGAGCTGGGTAATGTGAGAGTCTGGATCTTCTCGTGGTCAGTCACAGTTCTTAACCTTTCTCTTTTCTGCTGTAAGTGCCCTTGGGTCTGTTTGTGTTTTTATTTCAAGGTTCTCTCTGTGAATGCAAACAGGCAGGAGGGGGGGGATGACCATGCACACACACAGCCCTCTGAGTTCCCTTCTCACGGCATCATGCAGATGAATTCAGGGTACAAAATGGCACCATCCAAAGGGCTGAAGGATTTTGAGGCTCATTTCTAGATAATGCCATCTCAAAGTTTTTGTGAAAATGAGCTCACTCCGGTAAAGTGAGCAACATTGTTCTGCTGAATTCACACCAGATGACAATCTAGCTTAAAATACAAATGAGAGTTTGGTCGTGTAGATGTTATCTTTTAGATTTTAATTTTTTTTTTTTTGCAAAGAACACAAAATCCCCACAGGCTCTGATGTCTTACAGTGTTTCTATAAATGTGAAGCTCAAGCCTTTTTGGCTGGAGTTCCAAAACCTTGAAAGGTTTGGAAAGAAATAGAGCACAATGTTTTCTTGCAACTAGCGCTCTGCTCCATGCCAGTGTCTCATTAGTTTTGACAGCAGAAGAAAAGCTTATGGCCAAAGATAACGAAGTCGGAGGTGTATTCCACAGAAAGCACTTTAATTTTTCTGGGTTTCTCCTTCTCCATGTTCATCCCTATGCAGGTGGGTGAGAGCTGCATCAGTACCACCCCAACCATTGCATGTTGCAGGACAGGATGAATGTTAAATAGGCAGGGAGTGAGGAAGTTTGGAGCCTGCCTGGGTCCTGCTTTGGGACCATTACAAAGGGAGATCCTCCCTTCTCTTCTTTCTCCTTCTGCTCAGAAGATGCTCACAACGCTGTATTTATCTCAATGTCATTTTCTTCGAGATGTGAGCTGGAACAAATCCGGAGCAGCTGCTTCATTTCTAAGTGTCCTTTAGGGATCCCTTCAGCAGACACTTTGCAGAATATAATGATGACATTCTAACGAGCATTAATGCACATGTTGTCATCTTTCTATATTTACACTTCCCACAGGAGGCATAGTTCTGAAAAGCAAAAGAGAGAGGGAGAGAAAGTTTTATGCGTAAACTTCAGCGTGTGAGTTGGGTCTGACCAGAGCATCCTCCTGATTAACAAAGCCTGAGCGATAGCTGGATGTAGGGGCCAGGCAAGAAGCCACAGCCATTGTGCAAAGCTTCTCTAGGCAAGAAGAAAGATCCTGCCCCACAGCACCCGCTGATAAGACCAGTTAAAACAGGGAAAAAGGATTCCATTGACAGACAGACCAGGAGTAGGAGCATAGGGCACCAATGCTATTTGTCTCCTCTATAAAAGAGATGTTACAGCTGAGCCAGGATTGCTGTAGACCTCGTGAACTTCAGACTGAGTATTTAACTGCAAACTATAGGCACCATATATTGAAGCATATGCTTGCCCTCTCTCTGCCTCGCCCAGAAAGGTGATGCGTGGAACATACACCTGGCCTTTGTGGTGGATGCTTATTAGCCACATCGTTAAATGATCCCTGTAATGGTCTCAGTGAACAATGCGTTCAGCGCCGACCGCTCATGCAGTGCCCTATCCTTGGGTTTCCACTGAAAAGACACTCCCTGAATCACAAATGCAATCAAATCCTCTTTGTGCAGAGGGTCTTCATGAGGAAACAAATGCAGTGAGTTCTTTTCCCCAGCAGGAATATTACATACATACATAAGCATATGTATATATGAAAATAAATTTTAAAAGAACGAACAAATAAGTGAAATGAAAGTACATACACTCGGTGCCTCGTAATGTAAGCAGTTGAAATGGATAAGGTCGCAGCTTTGTCCTCTGCTTACTGATCTGATCGGGGAAAGATTGTATCAAATAAATAATATATCAAAAGATTTCTCCCTTCATCTCTTCACACGTACGCTCTCACAGTCCCTGCGACATTATCCAAATCAGGAGTGAAAATCCAGCCGGTATGATAAGTAGTAATAAATGGCCGTGCTTGTCTGTGGAAATTTTGTTGGCAAATTTCCGAACCAGATTAAAAAGTAAATTAGATTTCTTCTGGAGAGTTATTTTCAAGGGGTTTTGTCTGCTGATGTTCTCGTGCAAGATTGCAGCTTAGCCAAAGGGGGAAGAGAACAAAAGAAGAGGATAAAGAATCGAGGTTGCAATTATCTGACTGAACAAGGTTCTCCTGTGCAAGGCACCTAATCAGGAAAGTCTCAAATTTGCTTAAAATACAAGGTGCAATACCACATTTATTTATAATCTGCCTCACCTGCTCTGATAAAACTGTTTCTAAAGCCAGGCAATTGCAGAAGACAAGCTGTTAAATGGAACAAATGGAATCAAATCAGGTATTAATAACAGTGGAATGAAATAATAATAAAAAAGTGTCTTTTAGCAGAGTATAATTTCTGTTTTACAGAAAATACCAATGAAGCGGAGTGACACGGGAACGTATTATAGAGTGAGAAGAAGTGAGAGGGACGAGGAGGAAGGGAGATGAGGATGGAGTTGTGCTAATCCCTGGGTACTGTGAGGGAGAGAATGGGACCTCAGGTGCCTGAGGGTGAGTAACGAGGGGCAGACAACGATGGGAGCAATGGGGATGCCTTATTTGGGGCAGGTGAGGTTCCTTATATCCCCTGGTTGTGGTGCCATGCAGCTCACAGAGCTTTCCTTTGGAGCTGCGTGGAGCGTGGTGCCCTTCTACAGCCTTCCCCTGTGGGTTTGGGTGAGTCTCATTGGCTTTATTTTCCATTTATACAGCAGAAATGTTGTTTTCTTGGTGATTTAAAGCGTGCTTCTAGTCTGCGTGCGTGCGGCAACCGTTTGTTGTTGACCTTGCTTAGTAACTTGAGGACCAGAGTAGAAGCGTGTTTCATGTGGAGTTAAATATTTTCTGCTTGTCCCCTGATGTCCAGGGGCTCTTGCTCTAGCTGGGCATGTGGAAGAGTCCTATAGCACTTCAAGAATTGGTTGCGTGGGTGTTATTTAAATCTCTGTGGTTTACAATGTGCTCTTTGCCCACTGAAGGGCAAGCAGTTGCTGTGAAACACTGGAATTGAAGCTGAGAAAGTGCATTTATCCAGAAATGTTTATGAAACAATTTGCTAGGTAGAGTGACTTGCTGTTGCACTTAAACGTTTGGAGAAACGGATGGATTTGCTTGCGAGTATGCTGGGTTTAGCATAATACAGCATTATGGTATGCTGCAGAGCAGTTGGTTTAGGACTGTTGATAAATATTGTCTGGGCAGGTGGTTGCTTCACACAGTTGTTTGGAGATGCTTGTTTTGGATGACTCTTGGTGATGGCCCGGAAACTCTCTGCATACAAACAGCCCTTCTGCATCTATAAGCCAGGTCTCTGGGAAACACACTGACCTCCCGCACAACCTGTGCTCCTAAACAGCTCAGCTGCATTGAACATCTGAAAACAAAACTGAGGGGGAGGGGAGACAACACACCATTCTCCTGCTTTTTCACCATCCCACACTTGAAAGAACTGCAGGCGTGCTGCTGGCTGTGGGCTGCAGCATATACTCCTCATCCCACTGTGGAGCGATGGTATCAGGGTGATGGTGTTGGGGTCTCTCGTGATGCATAGCATGAGCTGGACTGTGCTGGACAACCGGGTCTGAGCAGGTTGCAGGGTCTCTAATTGCTGTGAATGTTGCTTTTCTACACCTCTGATGTCCTACTTTTGCGAGGTCATGGTGAAAACCATCAAGCTGCATTAAATTAATGGGAAAACTTGAAACAGGTGTCACCACCTCCTCTGTTTGACAGCTCTGGGAGGCTGCAGGTGTGGGTGGTTGGGGCAGTGGGGTATGGACAGGACTTAGCACTGGCCTCTGCTGAGATGCTGTGCTGTACCCTGTGCACACAGCCAGCCCTTGCCCAGGTCCCGCTGCAGTCAGCGCCCTTCATTTCACATGTATTTGGGAAGCTGAGTTTCCAGGCACCGAGCAGCTGCCTGCCTGACATGAGTGACGCACCCAGCCCGTGTGGTCTGACTTCTATAATTGGGGTCAATCACAGAAAAAACCCTGTCACAGCAGAAAGTGCTTCTCGGTGCTGGGGCTGCCACAGACAGCAGCACTCCGGGGACTGAGAAAGAGCCTCGCTGCCCTCCCTGCCCTCTGCTTTCCCCTCCTCTCTGCTGCTCCTTGCCTGCTGTCTGTGTGCTGCTCCTCCTTGCTTGCTGCTCTGCAAGGGGAAACGTGCTCATCCTGGTACTGGGCTCCTGCAGCAGGCTAGGGCCATGCTCCCAGTAAGGTCCCCATAAGGGAGGCAGCAGGGTGCAGCTGGGCACGCCGCTGAAGGCTGGGGTGGGTGCATGTCGCTGTCAGTGAGGGGACAGAGTAGGGTTTCCTAGCCTGACCAGGCTGCATGCAAGGATAACAATCATGCCTAGGAGTGAACTGATGATTTATTTATAATACTGGGACTCTGAAACCCTTCTAAGAGTATTTTTTGCTGCTTCTGTGGCTTTCTGAGGGGGCAAAACCTTCATGCTTCTGCAGATTTTTCATTCAATTGAAGCAGTGGTTTCCCAGAGGAGGGTTTATCCTTGCTCCCTGCATTGCTAGCATCTCTGGAGGTCCTCTTGAGTTAGCTCCTCTGGCACGTGTTGATACAGCCCCAACTCGTGGCACTCCTGAATCTGCTGTGGGTTGGTGCAGAGGGCTGGTGGCTGTGTAGTGGTGGCAACTGGTCCTCATGGTGAAAAACAATGAGAAACCACAGGTGATGGATGTGTTTCATCAGCATGCAGGTGGTGCCCTCAGTGGCATCCGGTGCACAGAGTCTGCTGCTGAGGATGCGCAAGCAGTCAGAGCGGGGCTCTGCCCCTCATCTTCCTTCCTCTCCTACGTGGTGGGACCCACACTGGGCACCTTCCAAGCAGTGACAAAACGAGGGTGGTGATGTGCCAAATGTACATGGGTTGGAGCCAAGCGATAGCTGGAAAACACGGAGAGGAAGAAAACAAATCTTTGGAGAGATGTAGTGGGCTGGATTAGGAGCAAGAGGATTGCTCTGCATCTTTCCTGTTTGCCTGAGTCCAGTTTCAATGTAAGAAAGGGACTTTCCCGGCAGTCGTCCCCTCGCGTCTTGCCTTGGGGCCAGCAATGCTGAGCTAAAGGCCAGGTGGGAAACCTGATCCGTGCTGGAGAGTGGGAACCAGAGATCCCTTTTGCTTCGCTTTCATCCTCCATCCGGCAGGGATGAGCAGGATTTGTGAGCTCCTGAGCCGCAGTCAGAGCTCAGGGGTGGCTCTGCTTCCTGTGGCGGTGCTGCGGAAATAAATAAATAAGCATAGATCATCCTCGTTCCTTCTGCCAGTCAGTGACAAAGGAGCAAGGGACCTTTCATTGAGATAAATACAGTGTAAGTGGGTAATTAAAGTGACTGATTTCTCCGCCCTAGGAGCTTTCCAAGGCTCCGTTTCCCATCCTTGCATTCAAAGGGAGGAGGAAGGAGCGGAGCCAGCGCGGTCCTGAACCGCTCAGGACCGGGGACAGCTGCCTGAGAGGGGACCTCGGCTCTCCCTGCGTGCCGACCTTTAATCAGATGTGCTTAAGCAAGCACAGGAGGTCTGAAAACATTCATGAGGAAACGAGCAATAATAAGCATCTCGTTTCTCTGTGAGGTTCTGTTAGTGAGACCTTTTCTGTCTCCTTTTCTCCCTTCTCTGTCGCAAAAAATAGCATGGAGGAAGGATTCACAACTCTACGTTGACTTGTGAGTTTTTGCCCTTAGCTGTTTTTATGCTTTCCAAAATCCGGGGAGCGGGAGTCGGGAGCTGTCATAGCTAGAGCATGGCTGACAAATCTATTTAGAAGGTGAGATATGAAAGTCACACAACTCAGGCTTTCTGGCAAAGAGGGTTTTGCAAATTCGCAAGGAGGGGAGGGGAAAAAAAAACAACAACCCACTGAAGGTAGAAGGAGCGAGGCAGCCTTCCAGGACTGCTGGCACACGCAGATCGGGGCTGTGGTGGCCATAGCCCCCATCTCTGCCAGGCTGGAGCTTCCAGATCTGCTGCCTGGCTCAGCATAGAAGGAAGCTGTTCAGCAAAACCCAACAAGCCCGCAGAGCTCTGCCCTACTGCAGAGGCATGGTGGTCCCCCTCTGCCTGTATCTGCATCTCTCTGGGGCCAGCAGCCCCATGGCCCCCCAGCTCCATGTGCTTTCCCCAGTACTTCTTTGTATTACTCCTTTGTCTCTGTGCAGCTTTGCAATGGGCCTTCCATCACTTATCATAAAAGAAAATGTGTCTTGCCTTGTTTATGAACGATAAATGGTTTATACACTGCATGTTAATCATTGCCCTGCACCTTTAATCTGAAGTGTTATCCAAAGCTGCAACTGGGGGCTCATTTAGATTTCTTATTTGTAGCAATAATATCCTTTTAATATGCTAAATGAGAAAGCAAATGAACCTTCCTCACACTTATGAGTTTTTAAAAACATCTCTTCTTTAGTGGTTGAAGGTCATTCTTTTGGCAGATTAATGCTTAACTATTAGGCCCTATTCATTGTCTGGGGTCAGCGCTGCTGCTGTCGTAGCATATTAAGAAGTACTGGCTTGGAACAGCGACAACAATGCTGTGAGGTGGGAGAGAGCTACAAGGCCGAGGCGAACGTGGCGATTCGCATCTCGGGCTCTCGTTAGTGCTTTAATCTGTAGGGCATTAATGAATGTTAATCCCATCTATGCTTCACCTAAGTGGATTTCTATCAGCCCATCTTGCTGGCTGTTGTAACCCCTTTCTTGAACTGGCACCCACAGTGTCTGGGGGATACCAAGGCATCGCACTGACTGAGGTTGGTTTGTTGGCACAGGTCTCCTCGCAGCTCCCCACTGCCAGCTGTGCCCTGTGGGTCCAGGGGAAGCTCTGGTGGTCCCACAGCGCTGATCCATGGGGTGTGCTCGCTTGTTCCAGCAGTCAGCGAGCATCAACATGCTGCATCTAGATCCAGGCTTTGATAAGCCTTTTGCTGCTTCTCGGCACCAGACACGTCTCCTCTGATGCTATCACACATTCCTCTCTTTTCTCTTTGCTCTTCCTAGGAGCTGGTGTCCCGGTGATCTATGAGTTGTTTGGAGAAGCAGCAAACACTACTTACGCATTATATACATGTCTTGTCTGTTCCACTTGATAATGCCATTCTTTAATATGCTCAGCAGTAGCTTTTTAGCTGGCTCTTCCTCCCACCCCCCTAATGCCTGCCTGGCATGCACGGAGGCCTTTTTTATTCTTCAAATAATTTAGGGGATTTTACATCTAACTTTGTTTTCCTACGTCCTTAGCAGAGAAGAAAAAGCCCAACAAAGCAAAAATCTAACTCGGTAGCCTGGAGTGTTTCTGTTCCTTTCCTTGCAAAGGCATAATGGCTCTGAGGTTTGCTCAGAGATCAAAGCAGAAAAGACAATGACAGATTAGTATGTGTGAAGCCTAATGCTGTGATAAAAAGAAGGTGAGGTGAAGCCTCTTCTCAGCCACTGCAGGTCAGTGCGTGGGTCTGAGGATGGGTGGGAATTGCCCTTCCTCTGTGCGAGTGCCAGGGTTTGGTGCCCAGGTTGGCTATGGGGCTCAGGTGCTCCCTCACAGACAGCCCTTGGTCCTGTGGGTGCCAGGGGCAGCCTAGGGGCTGGCAGCTGTGTCCGCACCTTTCTGTAGCTACAACTGAGCAGGGGCAGCATTGCTGCGAAGGGCGAGGGGGCAGAGGCTCATCAGGAGATGGAGAGTCGTTTAGGGAAAGGGAAAAGCTTTCCCAGCCCTCTCTTTCCAACTGAGAGGAGAGGATCTGACATTGCTAGTCTGATTCATGAAAATCACTCTGAGCTCTTGTATTGATAGCTTCAGCTCTCTGAATCCACAGGAATCTTGGCCTTATCCCTGAACTCAGTTATTTTAGTTGTTCTCTCTCCAGATACACTAAATAAAACACTTGATGTGCCGCACTTAAGGCTCTCTGGCTTAGCTTGGTACACGATGATGGCATGTTCTTTTTGATTCCTGTGTACAAAAAAAAAAAAAAATCCATGACTTCTAGCTTTCTGTTTGCTCATCTCTTGAGTTTTGCACAGAGGGGGTGCACACGTGTTCTCACATTGCTCTTGCTTGGTGAATGTTGAATAGGGAAGTGTGCAGAAAGCATGAAGGCTATGAAAAACATGGAAATGCCCCAGGCTTGCTGGGCAAAGGGACAGGTTCAATTCCTTCTCCCTGGGCCCTGTTTTCAGTTGCTGGAGGATGGGATGGGAACCTCCCTGGTTCACTGCTTCATCTTTGGCACTGAGACTGCATTAAAAAATGCTGCCCCTCTCCCAATAGACTTTCCTTCTCTTGGTTGATTGCTAGAGGGAGAGAATACATGATGGATAAGCTTTAAAATAAAAAAGTCCAGGGTCAGAGCTTTGCCTATAAAATGTAAATAACATTAGGAGCAGACCCATCTCCCAGCTGACATGGAGATGAGTAGCATGCTCACTGCCCTGTGATGGAGCGCTGCCTTGGGGACATGGAACCCAACAGTAAATAGGGAACCCAACAGCTGTGAGGCGCCTCAGTAGAGAGAACAGCTCATGGAGAGCAATGCTGAGGCTGTAAATCTATTTGCTGCTCGCACGGTGTTTCCTCCTTTTATGTCTCCTGTTGGCAAACAGCTCTCTGATGTCTTATTCTGGAGGGCTTCATGCAGAAAACTATCCCAACTCTGAGCAAATGCTGCTGCATGGGTAAATGATGAGGGAAGAGTTTGGGGGGAAACACCTATATTGGCAAATAGAAGTGTGCCGGGGTGGAACTTGCAGGGAGCAAGGCTTTGTCCCCACGGTGTATCCACCTCTGGGCAGGCAGCACCCAGCTGCCTGAGTCAGCAGCTGCAAAGCACAACTTGACCTTGCTGGGAAAGAGATGTCAAACAAATCTTGGTGCTCGTCACACATGGTTTGACACATGCACACAAAGTTCCCCACAAATCAATCTCCTCTGCTGGCTGGGCCACTCCATCCTTTCCTGGGGAGGGATGTGAGGCTGTGGTGCTACACCCCGCTGTCCCACCTCCTCCCCCTCTGCCCCAGCTATCCCGAGAGCCTGGAGGTATAATGGGGTTATGGGAAGCTTCAGTGAGCAGCACCCACAGGATTATGAGTCGGTCAGACAAGCTCTGGCCGTAATATTCAGCACTATAATTAAGCCTTGAAATGTCCTTGGAGAATTCGCAGAGGCACGAGAAAAGGGAGCAGAGAGGATGAACAGTGGCTTCCCAAATGGTCAAATGTGCTGACTGGCCCCAAGAAGCCTCCCTAAACGAGGGGATAGGGACGTGAGTTGGTGTGCTGGCTGCCCCATAGGGAACAGGGGCCTGGGAGGCGGTTCTGGGGCTTTGGGTGACACCACAAGGGAAATTCAGTGGAAAGGGAGAAGGCGGTGACCCCATTCTGCATGGGCAGGAAGCAAAAGGAGCAGCCAGCCCCATGCCAGCTGGGTTCCCCTGCAGGGTGACAGCTGCCTTAGGGCAGGGGATGGAGGGATGCTGACCCCGCATAGGCTCACCAGAGTCAGCTCGTTTAACCACTGCTCCCTCTTTGGTGTTTAATCCAACTAACGCCATGGCAACGCGTGAGCCGCTCTGCTTACCTGACCTCACCTGCCCCCACTGTTAACATCCTTCTTACCAAATTCCTCTAATGTGAGTCTGAAATACCATGGAGGCTCTTCTGGCTGAAGGAGGAGATGGAATGCAGAGGCCACAGCGCTCCTGCTGGGCCAGGGGGGGGCACGTTGGCACAGGGGTGTACAGGGACGAGAGCTGAGTTAGGATAGCTGCTCTATATGTGGGAGGGCAAGAAGTAACATTTGGGTGTCGTATTGATTTGGGGGTATTGTATTTATTTTTTTAATTAATGGCAAAGGTTCCCTGCTGCCATTCATAGAATGGCTTGCGTTGGAAAGGACCCCAAGGATTGTTAAGTTCCAACCCCCCTTCCCCAGACAGGGCCACCAACCTCCAGACCTGGTACTAGCCCAGGTTGCCCAGGGCCCCACCCGACCTGGCCTTGAGTACCTTTAGGGACCATTGATTATTTATTATTTTGGATGATGGCAGCCATGACTCAAGTGAGATCTCTCTGCTGCTGGACTTGAGTGTTCCATAAGAACGAATCCTTGGGGCTTTTGCTTCGTAGGGGCATGTGGGGAATGCCACCTTGTGCAGCATCACCCGCTGCCCCTCGTGGGACTGGACCAAAGCACCTCGGTATGGCTTTAGTGGCATGTGACAATGGAGGAGAGCAGGGCACTGGGGTTCCTGGCCAGGACAGGGGCTGAGAGCAGTCCCCGCTCCCTGGCTCTGCCCTCAAAACCCCACCTGGGAGTGAAGGATGGGCTCACAATGAACCAGCGAGCACGGTGAGAGCTGCCGCAGCTTTGTGTGGGTTGGATGTGGCAAGGCACATCCCAGCAGGCATTGTTTATGGTGCAGCAGCGTTTGGAGGCTTTACAACAGTAAATAAACAAACAGTGAGAGACACACTCTGCTCCTGAGCTGCAATGATCTTTGTTTGGGTTGAAATCCTCCCCATACTGCTGTCTCAAGCTTCATACGGCACACACAGGAGGGGAAAAAAAATGACTTTAAATATATGCGCTGTACTATAAACATATATTGCCATAGCCCTGTGCAACAGAAATGTTGCGGAATCCAACATTCTGCAAATTTGAGTGCTTTTCTTAAGTTGAACTTAGCCCTCCTGTGTAACATTTCAGCCCAGACAGTTAGTTTGGCAATGTTGTAAGTGATTGAAAATGGGTTTGTAATGGGAAGCGATGAGCTGCTTTGACATTAGGCAGTGCCACCAGCTTCAGCTATAATATTTCCTTTATTGGGATGCATCCAGGCTATTATAAGCAAACGGTGAAATTAGGGCAGTGTCAAACATACAAGGATAAAAGGGTTTTCCTCTTGGGAATAGAAAGAGGTTAATTAAAAAGAAGCAGAAAGAAAGCCTTTGCCCATTTCTGGGGTGATTTAAGTGCTGGGAGAATATGTTGTATACACAGCGCTGCAATCTCAGCGCTGTATAAAGCGTTCTCCCTGCAGCTCATCAGCAAATACCCATGTCCATATCTGCACCCCAGTAGGGCAGGGGGTCCCTGTGCCCCATCCCATCCACACTCTCTGCTTCACCCCACAGTGCTGTGTAATGGAGAGGAGAAACTGTTCTATGCCATCTGTGGGAGTGGAGGGCAGGCAACGAGCAAACCGAGACGTTGGTGTTTGTGTAAGCTTTTATTGCTGGGCTTTACCCTCTTCCTTTTGGGACAAACTGTGATTTTATTACTTAGCAGCGAGATGTTCGTCACAGCCCCACAAGCGCAGCGCAGCCTTCCAAGTGCCCCCCCGAGCCCTCCTCTACTGATTTTTCTCCACTAAGTCCCCAGTGAAAACAAGTCGAGATGAGTTTTTCCCCCTTGTCAGCGGAGAAGCGGTCACCGCTGCAGGGTGCAGCTGCTGTTGCCATGTCGGGGTCTCGGTGCTCTCCGCTTGATGCGACAGCAGCATCGCTGGGGACCTGGGGCTCAGGGCGAGGAAATGTGCAGTGACACCGACAGCACCAGCAAGCAGGAGCATCCGCCTGGTGCTCAGAAATAGCTCAGATCAGAAGGGAGAGCAGGGAGAGGGCAGTGAGGAGGGGCTGGGGCCGAGGGAAGCTGCCTGCTCTCTCCAGTTTAGGGCAGAACAGCCCCGAACTGCAGCCATTGTCACTTGTGTGTTGCCCGGTGGTTTGGAACTGAATTAACATACCTAATACAACAAACTGAATGCCCCCATGGGGAACCCCTGGTTCTCCTTCATTTTCACCCCCGTGGCTATTCTGGTGTCACTGTCTTTTTACATGGGAGAACTGGGCACACGGGGTGCCCAGACTGCAGGAATGAAGCCCATTTCTGAGCCCTGCCCAATTTGGTGACTGCAGGAACGTTGCCTGTCTCCTTTCTCCATTTCTACATGAATGTTTGGGGTAGGGAGGGGTTTTCATAATTTTTTTTGTGTGCAAAGACATAATTATACGTCCCTGATTAATCTTCAGACTGAGTCAAGAGCTTGCCATAAATCTTTGAAACAAACATGTCTATTTATATTTTAATTATCTTTTCTCTTCTTTCCTAAAGTTCAGGTTGATTTCAGCTTCTTCTACATATTTATAAATTGAACGGTTCTCCCTTCACCTTTCCTATGCGTCATGTTTATGGGACCCCATTTTCCCCTGATGTGCCATACTCTGCAGTGACTGCTCCATCATAGAGCCATAGAACAGCTCAGGTTGGAGGGGACCTCAAAGCTCACCCAGTGCCACCCCCAGCCACAGGCAGGGCTGCCCCCCCCCAGCTCAGGCTGCCCAGGGCCCCGTCCCACCTGGCCTTGAGTGCCTGCTGGGATGGGGCATCCACAACTTCTCAGGGCAACCTGTTCCAGCCCCTCACAACAGCTCCCTGGAGCCAGACTCCATCCGTAGCCCCTGAGGTCCCTGACACACTTCCAAGAGAGACACAGTTGGCAGAGATCCATCCCAACGACTGTTACCATTGGTGTTACCACCAGAAGCCACCCGCACACCCTAGGGCAGATGTTTCCAGATGTTGCACCCCTGTGCCGCGAGGACACTGGGAGGGATGGAGCGTGATGGTGGTGCCTTGCTTCTGGTTACCTTGGAGGCCGCTCCTTTGAAGCTCAGCCCTTCCTCTGGCAGAGTATTTTAAGGACTCAAAGCCTCCAGGCAAACAGCTCCTGCTTTATTCTTTTCAATCGGAATAATTAGGTTTATAATTACGAACTGATTTATATCTATAAGTGCTCGAGCTCAACGTGCCTGTAGCCTTGCTAGGAGAGGCTGTTTCCAGTGGCTACTTGAGCTGGGTGAGAGAAAATCTGTCTCCCAGGGAGTGGGGATGCGAGCGCCTGCTTTCCCCGGGTAGCTGTTCCAGACGTCCTTTCATTTCCAGTGAGTCGCTGTAATTTGTAAACATTAATAACCATTATTATTATTAAAAAGGAAAGAAAGTGAGTAGCCCTGTAACTAATTACTTTAAGTGTTTTCAATGAGCCACAGTTCAACTCCTTTATAAAATCTCCTGCTGTGAAGACCAGATTGTCATTATGATCAGATCTTTCCTTAGACCTATTAATTTTACCCAGAATAACAGCAGAACAGATGCAGGGAGAAGGCTAGTCTGATTAACATAATTCTTTTCAAAGACCATTTCCTCCCTAAAGGCCACCACACCAGCTCCTCTGTCCTCTCTCAGATCTAATTACGTTCGGGAGAATTCAGACACTGATTGGTGATCTCGGCAGATGTCACTTCTCAGATATGAAGCCCCTTCAGGATATGAAACCTTATCAAAAAATCAATTGAAATTAACAATCCTCGCGCTGCTTTTCCCTTCTTCTGTGGCCAGATGAAAGTTGCTTCTGAACAGCAACGTCCATTTTGTAGCCAGAGAGGCTGAGCTTTCAGAACATCCATCAACTTGCCATTTGTTCCTTAGACTTTGAAATACTTCTCACTTCCACCTCTTTCTCTGTTGTTTTCTGCTTTACGCCACGTCTGCAGTTGTGTAAGCAAGAAATCTCAGCACAAATTGACCACCAAGTATTAAAAGCGCAGCGTCGTGGTCCCGCTTCAGTTCAGACAATGGGAGCTGATGTCTGTTTGCTTTGCAGGGATTCTTGCCCTTCATTCAGTGACCATTGTGCTTTGCTGTGTGCAGCTCTCCACGGAGCAAAGCGCATCCCCTGCCCTGGGAACGTTCTTCCACTGCAGCGTATCTAAAATACCATTATGTGATGAAATATATTTACATCCCCATGCAAGTGCCCACGTGCCATTTAAACGAAGCTTTTAACTGAGCATTGCAGTGGCATTTCACACGGGGGAAATTGCTCCAGTATTTACTGCTATTAAATTAATTTCTCAGTAGAGGATTTTAGACTCTTGTAATTCATGAGGATATTTTAGGTCCTGTTTACTGTCTGGTGCTTAAAAAATTGTCTCAAGCATTTGTTTGCTGAATATAACGTTGTTATTACATTAGCTTTCTCTCACAGGAGAGACAGGGGTTCATTAATGTTGATGTGGAGCTTATTGTATTGCCGAGCTCTCCAAACAGTGGGTAATTTTTCATAACATACGTGTGGCAACGCACCGGCACGTAAGGATGAGTTGGAAATGTTCTTTCTGCAGCCTGATGCCCACTACATCCTGAAGGACAGAGGTTCCAAATGGCGCCGGGGGGGGGACACTAAGAGACCTGTGCTTGGTGGAAGGCTGGAGCAGTGGGCTGAAGCCAACTGTATGTGGTTCCGCAAGATCAAGTGTTGGGTTCTGCACTTGGGTCACAACAACCGCATGCAACTCTGCAGAATGTGCAGGGGAAAAGGATCTGGGAGTGTTAGTCAACAGGCGGGTGAACATGAGCCAGCAGTGTGCCCAGGTGGCCAAGAAGGCCATTGGCATCCTGGCTTGTATCAGGGAAGTGGTGGAGTCACTGTCACTGGAGGTACTCGGGAACTGTGTAGGTGTGGCACTGAGGGACCAAGTTTAGCGGGCATGGTGAGAATGGGTTGACGGTTGGACTTAGTGATTTTTGAGGTGTTTTCCAACCTTAGAATCATAGAATCCTCAAGGTTGGAATAGACCTCCAAGATCATCCAGTCCAACAGTCCTCCTACCACCAATATTTCCCCACCAAACCATGTCCCTTAGTACCACATCTAAATGTTTCTGGAGCACCTCCAGGGGCGGTGACTCCACCACCTCCCTGGGCAGCCAAGCATCGACCAATGTACCCAGGGCCATTTCCTCTAACCCTGGAGCATGATGAGATGCTGGGGTTTGGTGTCTGGGACAGGATGGGGAAAGACTTGTATTGGGTGAAGCTTTGCCAAGCCCCACGCGGATGGCTCAGCACAGTCAGCAGCAGAATCTGGCACCTGGGCAGGATGTGGCTGGTTCTTGAGTAATGTAGAGCAGAATGCTGAAAGATGCGCAGCCTGAGGTAGGATGGGAAAATAGTAACAAAAAGGGCTTCATTTTCAATGTTATGAGTATCTTTTAGTAACTAATGCCTTCCCCTCCAAACTGTGACATTTCTGCTGTGGAAATTGGCAGCAATCAGACATACAAGTGTTGGGAGGAGGTTTACTTGGGCAGATGAAAGAAAACCATTTTCTTCTAAATGTCTGCCCGCAGCTAGATAATATGGCTTTCTCTAACTATGCAGAAGGCCAGAGAGGTGCATACAGCTCCTTCTCTCATAAAATATAACTCCTTGTATATGGTGGAGGGCAAATGTAGATTGGATCAAGAAAAGTGTGGGGCTATTTTTTTTTTTTTGTAATAAGATTTATGAAAGGATTTATGATAGGTGTGATTGAAAATGTAAAAGATGTGGGCTGGGCTGTGCATGTGGAAGAGTGCTCTGTGCCTGCAGGCACATATGCATCATGTGTTGAACGATTGGGGAAAAGCTTGTGGAGCAGGGACTTGGCATCACAGAGACCTTACGCTCATGGGGAAGCCCCTTTAGCCTCATGCACAAGGAAGGAGGGGACAGCAGCCACAGGACTGCCCCAAACCATATCTGGTTTGAAAGCCAAGTCCATCAGGAGCCTGATATCCATAAACAGCAGCCAAGGACAAGGGTACCATGTAACCACAGCCCTGCTGAAGTCATCCTCTGCCTGTGAAGGCTGAGTTAGGTGTTGTTTTCATCTAGTGATAATGAAAAGCTCAAATCTGATTTCTTCATCTAGGCCATCATTTAGCGCAGGGTTTTGATCAACAAAATGATGCTATTTGGATCTTCCCCCCCCTGCCACCCCCTCTTCTTTTTTTTTTTTTTGTTTTGTTTTGTTTTTGAAGTAGAAATCTGAGGAGGTAGGGGAGGGGTGGAACGAAAGCCTGTGAAGAAGACTGGACTTCTCAAAGCAAAAAAATAATTATTATCCTCCTGAGAAAAGAGCTTTTCTCTGAGTCCTATCAAAGCCACACTGCAGCCTTCAGATGAAAGCCCCACTTTTTACCCTGCTCCTTTTAACACCTCATTTGTTTATAAATGCCGCTGTACCTAAATGAACACACACTTTGTCTGCTGCACCCAAAATAAAGGAATAAGCAAGGGAAGTGGGTGCGGGCTTTGATACCGCGCTCGCTTCTCAGCTTCCAGCAACAGCATCCACAGCTCTGCAATGAGTCCTACCACGCCAGCGCTGGGCGAGATGAAAGCTTTTGGGTGTTGGCACAAGAGGGTTTTTTCCTTTCTCATTACGTCCTGGTGGGCTGCACTGCGCAGGCAGCCAAGGGGCTGCAGGAAGGGGTTGTGATGTTTGGTTGTTGCTCATTGTAAAAGGAATGTTCTCGCAGGGAAAAGAGTGGCTCTGCAGCACGTAAAGGCTGCGGCGTTTGAGTGTTGAGCAACCTGAAGGGCAAGGACGCTGCGAAGTGATTTTTGAGCATCAGTGGTTTCCTTCTAAGCACCTGGTGTTTAAGGAATGTGTAGATGTTGTAGTTAGGGCAATGGTTAATGGGCAGTATTGGTGGTTGGTTGGACAGATGATCTCCAGTGTTTTTTTTTCCCAACCTCAATGATTCCATGATCCGGGTTTGGAAAGAGAAAGCCTGTTTGGGGTGCACTGGGGTCACGTGCCTCAGCATCTCGCCTTGCTTTGCCAGCTGCTGATGGGCAGGAGCCTGTCAGATTGTTCAAGACAGCTCAGCAAGCACCAGACGGCAAAAATTCCACGTATTCCAATTTTTAAAATAGGAATAATACAACAAATGATAGCAAGCAGCAGACGTTGCAAAATGTAATTACCAGCTCATCAGTTCCTGGCCTTGGTAATATTTTTTTTGTTCGTTTTGTGTTGCTTGTTGGTTTTTGTCTCCCACCACCCATTTACGATGGCTGTGGGGGGAGCGGGGCAGCCTGCTGGTGTGGGTGCAGGTGGGGCAGGGGCTCCCACATTCCCATCACTGTTCTGCTATGGGCTCCCCTGGGCAGTGCTGCCCCAGCTGTGATGTGCATCCCGGGTGCATGTTGAAAATAAGGCCTGGAAAGTTCATTCTCTCCAAAATCAATACTTATCTTCAATCTCTTCTGGTCTCTTGAACTGAACTGAGTGGCAGATCAGAGAGGAGCAGAGCAGGCGGCATTCAGAGGGGCTTGGCAAATTGCTACATCTGTTTGCTGTGAGGCTGAGTGGTGTGATATGGGATTACTCCTTATTAAATATATATGCTCTGTGTTTACCTTTGCAAGGCTCGCAGATCCTTGAAAACCCTCTTTCTCTGTGTTTGGTTTCTCCTATTTAAACTACTTTTAAAAGCACTAAAGGGAGCGGGAGGGAAGGGGACGCAGTGCACAAACTGGGGGGAAGCAGAGAGTGCTGTGCCATTACTGTGACTGTGGGGTCTGGGTCCTGTGCTCACCCATCTCTTCACCTCCTCTCTCCTTTCTTCTGGAGAGCCAGAGAAGCAGAGGCAGCTCTGCCCTCAGTAATGTGTCTGTGCCCTCCCAGTGATGCTCAAGGTGTGGGGCACAGCGGTGGGTTTTCTTGTAAGAAACTTGAATTTTGAGCAAAACAACGCTTTCGCTTTGTTGCCATTTGTTTAGGCATTCTGGGCAAGCATGCAGGTTTATCTCCCATCCTTGCATTAGGAAGAGAGCAGGAGGCTTTCAAGTGGCGTTTCAATTAAGACTTTAAAACGAAGAGATCCAAGCCAGATCAGAACAGAGTCTGATCTCTGAAGCCCCCCTCTGCTCCCTGTTTGATATTCAGAAATGTCGTGTTCTGTAGTGCCGCATCTCCAACGCTGTTCACCAACGATTACATTTGTGCGAGCGTTACCCAGGAAGATCTGAACTGAAAGGGTTTGTTTTCCTCCAGCTGTCCCCCCTCCCATAAGGAGAGGGATGATTGGAGCAGAAAAACTGAGCCATGAAATTAATCATTCAAGTCTGGAGTTAAATCCCTTTATAGTTGTATATAATTTTTTAGGGTGAGCTCTCATCCTGCAGTAATATATCTATATTCTCTATTCTTTTAAAAACACTTTTATGTTTTGGGGGAGATTTTATGACGCAAGGCGTGAAGCAGACAGTCCTATAAAAGCTGGGTAGGCCATGCTTTTAACCAAAGCTAGAGGACTGTGAGCTGTGCCTACTGCAATAACTGCTGGCTGCCAGTGCCCTAAGCAGCAGCTGCACACAGAGCTCCTGGCGTGGGGGCTGAGAGGGGCTGCTCAGCATCGGGGGCCTCGTGGCACCACCACAACAGAAAGGACAAGTAACAGTATAAACGTGCAGAATGTCATCTGATTCCTCTCCAAATAATCTTTACCTGTACATATAGAAGCTGGAGAGATGTCTTTCCGTAGCATAATTTATCATGAATTCAGTCCTTGCAAGATCCAGAGCTGGAGGCAAAGTTGCACGAGAACAGGCATTCTGTTTTTTTCTTTGGAGTTTCTGCTTTATAGCATCGCTTATCAAATTTCAGAGTCCTCGCTTTGGGCATCACCTGGGATCTGAGGCAGAGAGGCCACTATAAATATAAACACGTATATAAATATGTGTGTGCATGGGAATGTATACAGAGTTATCCAGGGATCTCAGCCTTGTAAAGTCTTCTCCAGCTTGGTCTTTCATTTGTGTTTTGAGTGAAAGCTCTCATCCTGTCTTATTTAAGGCAAGTTGTTTGTTTGCTGTTCGTTTAGATGGAATAATGATTTAAAAAAAAAAAAAGCAGCCAGACAAAAAGCTCCAGGGGTCTCGCAGTTAATTAGTCGTACAGTTGCAAATGGTGACCACCTGTCAGTAAGATATAATCCACAAATAATGGATTAACTCGGCCAGCTGACAAACCCAAGCAGCAAAGCGGCCCCTTGGAACCAGCCCTCCTGTTCTCGGCACCCCCTCGGTGCCCACAGCCAGCAGCAACCAAAGAGGCTCAAATCTCCCTCTCTTAGGGCACGATTGGAACATCTTCAAGCAGACAATCTGTTGGGGGCTGGTTCTGTTCTCCCCAGTGCCACTTAACTGCAGGCTTTGCAACGCCAACCTTTGGTACAGCAACAAAGGCTCTCACTGTGCAAGGTGAACCGAAATATTTACAGCCCTGATGGGTTGAAGTCCGGGATGCAGCCGACCCACACGCCCAGAGTTAAAGCACAGCTGTTGCAGCCAGCCTGTCTTACCTTTGCTTTCTAGTGGGCTCTGCTTTGTTGCAGAGGGTATCTTGTTGTTGTTGTTTTGTGGTTATTCTTCTCTTCTCTTTGCTCACAAATCTTCCTAAGCACGCAGGGACAGCAGCCCATGGTGTTACAGCAGCCTGAGTGTTAATCTCCTGGACTGTTTCAGCTGGCATCTGCAGGGCATTTCTGTAAGAAATGAACGAGGAAAGTCCCTTTATGGGTCTGTACATCCTAGGGGGATAGTGTGAAAATGCTGTAGCTGGCTTACTTGGGACTTTCCACTTTGCAGATGATGTATCTCAGGGAATAAGATGAATGTGCAGCACTGTGCTTAGATAGGAATTAATCTGTATGGCACCATTTATCTCGGGGGGATGATCTGAAAGCACCGTTTAGCGGGGAGCGATGCACTCTGGGACTGCTTCCCCCAGGATCACATTGAGATGCTGTGCAGCACTTATCTGTTTTTTAGGAGAAGGGGTCATCTCAAGGGGCAACATGGATGGCCTGTGCTCCACGGTGTTCTGTGTGGGATGGCCTCTCCTTGACGGGATACTACAAAGCATGGCGCTGTCCAGTGCGGTGCAAATCACTGCTCCGTTGGGATGAACCTGCTCATAGGACCCTGACTCTGATTTATGGCAGTTGTGGAGCTGGGGCCCTCTGATTTGAGCCTTGAATGCGCATCCCACAAGAATTACCGCGGCACTGGTGGGTGTCACTTGCAGATAACCGATGAAACCTGTGATTACACCTCTTTGATGCTAACCACCAGCCTGGTGCGGTTGCTTTGTGAGGTGTATGTTATCCTTCCTGGCATGCCTCTCTCTGTGATGAGCATAGCAATTACCCCAGAGCAGAGGAGGAGTGAGGATCAAAGGGCTCCGTGATCTCAGTTTCCCTTAATGACTGCTGGAAGATGGAGAGGAAGCAGGTAGAGCCTCCTTGCAGCCCCGGAGGTGGGCAGGTGCTGCTGTGCTCTCCTGTTTTTAGCCTTGGCACTGATACGTTGCATGATTGCCCTTCACGTTTTGAACGTGAGATCCATTCTACAGAAATTACGCTATCACTAATTGCAGGTTTCACGATGAGTTTTTGTTAGGGTGTGTGGCACAAAAGCTCGTTCTTCCTGTGAACCTGAGAGAGTCTTCCCAAATACCCCACCTGGAGACTGCAGGAAGGCAGTGAAAAAGGAACTTTATTATTCTCCTTTAAGTATTTATAAGAAAAACATGAAGCCCGTTTTTTTTTTTCCTTTTTTTCGTTCAGCTCTTAGTGTCTTGAATTTAAACTGCTGAGGATGCTCAGTCTTTAGGCTTCTTTTAAGGACTCCTGAAAGCTGGACCTGCTTGACCTCACAGACTCATAGAACTCTCTGACTTTACTATCTCTTTTCTTACCATCTCTGCAGAAATATACCGCTGGGTTCATTTTGAGTTGCAGGAAAAATGAGGAGTCGTGGGAAAATCAATGTTCAGCAGAGGACAGCAGTGACGGGAGGCTTGAGGGGGAGGAGGTTGCTTCCAGTTTCCAAAAGGTTACTTTAGCTAAAGACAATAAAAAATGCTCTGCAAAAAGGAAGAGCAGCTCTCGCAAAGTCCACCTAATCCTCATGACGCCCATTGTGTTTCATAACTTAATTGGAAGAGCACGCGAACCTGCACAATGAATATTATTCTTGTCATGGCAATCAATTCCCATTTTACGTGCTGTAATGTCACAGTCTGAAGATTTGCTACCACTCGCTATAACCTAGTGGAAAAATCCAGTGGAGATGTATTTGATCTGTGTTGTAGGTATCATGGCATGAGCATGGCAGAAGGAGAAATGACCTAGGCTCAGAGGGATTCCTCTTCCTTTAGGATGTCTTAAAGGATCACTCTCTTTGTCATAAGGGTAATAGAAAGTAAATGGAGGATACTTGCTAAGTGCCAGCGAGTGACATTTTTATTCTGCTCTAGAGGAAGGTGGAGTCGCGCTCAAATCCTTGATGGATGAGCACGTTATCAATTCCTTCCTCAGAAGTGGGATAAAGAGCAGAATTCTACCCAGGGACAACTCCTCTGCTTACTGGAAAACATTGTCTTCGGTCTTTAAAAAAGAAAAATGACAAAGGAAATAAATTTTCCTTCTGTGGTATTAGAAACAGGTTTAAAAGCAAGGGCGTCTTGAGTAGATACAATGGAAATGCATTGCAGAGTTCTGAAAGTCTTTGAATCTTTAAGGGACGGGCTTGTTGCTGAGCACAGGTTGGGCTCAGAATGAAGGGAAGTGCCTCTAACAACAGGTCTAGAAAGCAGATCCTTTCAGATATTTGCCTGAAGCAATTAAAAATCTCAATAACTGGGAAAAAATAGTCGGAGTGCCTTTTGTCAGCGCCTTCACACGGGTTGGTGGTGGAGGTTATGTGTTGTTTGAGAAGTCTGTCCCTGGGCTGTGAATAGAGCATTGTTCAGGCTTGGCGCAACACGGTGGCTCAACCACTATTCCAAAGTAATAATTGTCTCATTTGAATTTTATCTGCACAATATAAATTTAATAGTTTCACTGGAATGTGCTATTCACGTTGTCATAACGTAGGAATAGTTGGGAACAGTTCAGAGGTGGTTTAATTAGCAAAGTTAGTTGGGAGGGCGCGTTGCATTATCTTTCTTTTTTTTTCCTTTTCTCTCATACGCTATAATTTATGGCAACCAAGAAGTACATAAGCTTTGCTCCACGTAATAAATAGAGGGGGTTCAAAGCCAACAGTTAGTTTAGCTTCAAAGGACAGGGGAGAAGGAGGTCGCTGGCAGGCAGTTTATTAGCTGTCATTTTCTGTTCTATCCTGTGAAAATAAACAAACGTGAGGACAAGCGCTGCACGGTGCTGACATCCCACGGCAGCCAGCATCGCCGGTGCCGGCTGCGTTCCCTTCTCCCGCTGCCATGGGTGCTGTCAGGGCCTGGTGAAGCAGTGGGGCTGGCACGGGGTCCTCCATCCCATCCCATCCATCATGTCCTGACCCGACCCCGCCGATCTGGGCTCTTCTCCCAGTGCTGGGATGGAGCGTGGGCTGACTGCGCGCCTTGACGATTCCTCGGGAATGTCTCCAGTACTTCCTCTGGCACAGAGACCCCCGCCAGTGGCTGTGGCAATGTCGTCCTGGATGCCAGGAGGAACGGCTTGTGCGTTTGTATGGGATTCCCGTGGCCACTCTGTTCTGGTTTTCCGTCCGTCTTTCTGTCCCGTGTCCCAGGCGCTTAATGCAGCGCGCTTTGGCTCAAAGCCCGGTGGACTTAATGGAAAGATCTCCATGGACTTCAGTCTGCTTTGGAGCAAATCCAGGCACAGAAGCACGATGAAGACATCCGCTCGCACCCGTGGTGACCAGTGGCCACTGGGAGGGGAGGCCTCTGCTTAGCGCTGCCCTCGCATCTCGGCCCCTCAAGCACTGCACCCCTTGAGCAGAGCTAAAAGCAATGATGCTCAGTTCTGGCATGCAGCAGAGCCTCCCCATCTACCCACCTGGGGTGGCCAGGCTTGGAGCAGGGGCTGTCTGCCTGTGTGTCTCAAGTGCTTCTCACGAAGCACTCCGCTTCTAACAAATAGCAGGAGAAGGATGGCATTTTTCTGCAGCAGGGACACAGTGGTAGGCAAAAAAATTCTGATTAACTTTCCCACTCCTTTTCTGTTCTTTCTTTCTCTACATCTGAGAGCGAGAAATGCAACTGATTACAGTCCTTGTAAATTAATACTGTAGCTAAGGCTTTAAGTGGTCAATTATGACCCACAGCGCGTGCTGGAAGTCAGATACGGGGCTGTGCAGGAGGATGGGGAAAGCACAGTGCAGGAGCTGATGCCATGCCAGAAAAGCAAATGTGTTGCCTTCACAGTATGTGCATTGGTAGATGTTTAGTACGGCCTTAAAAACTGCAGGAAACACAGAGAGGACGGTGAGAAGGAATGTTCCCCCAGGGCTGTGGGGACCCAGCTGGCTCTGCTCGAGGCCCACGAGCAGCTTTCTTCTCCTGGGCAGGGCTTCAGACACCTCCCGCAGCCCTCACCAGAGCAAACGCACAATCTGGCTGCCAGTCAGGTGTGCATTTGGTATTCAAAGGGAAACGCGTCGAGAAAACACAAGCGAGCCGGGAGATGCGGTGCTGGGCTTTTCCACCAGGCCAGTTTGAGTGAACTCGGGCCAATTAAGTTTTGCACAGAATCGGTGCCAAATTCAATGGGTTCCAGTGGATTCGCTGCTACCGGGGACTGAAGGGAATGAAATATGCCTGAATTGAGAGAGGAAAAAGAATATTCCCACCAAACTATTCAAGACTTTACCCCCTATAGCTCCGCTTTCATGACGATTACTTCCTCCACAAGCTGGTGCACATGAAAGGCTCCCTTGAAGCCGCTCCTTCAGCTCACTCATGGACTCGGATTGAATTCACCAGGAGCAAATTGAGGAGTCTTTTAGAAGAACGGAAAACTAACGCCTCTTTTTCTTTTTTTCTTTTTGGTGAAATCTGGCTCCCCGTTAGTAAAAGTTGAATTAGAGGAGGTTATATAAATATATATATATATATATATATTTCTTTTTAAGCAAAATCATTTTGTTATCTGCGTTAGCAAAAGTTAGTCACATTTGACTGAAGATGTAATTTGACAAGACAAGTCCTGGCTGTCAGTCAAACCCAAGTGTATAACACATGGCGCACGCACGACCTGCGAGCGCCTGCCAATGCCATCGCTTGTTTACGTGGAGCTGTCACCTTCGTAGCTTCAATCTCCAACCAAAAAAAAAAAAAGGAAAAAATCCAGGTTCTGAAGGGCAGATTTTAAAGATTGCAGGGAGACATTTAGTTATGTTGAAATAAAATATGAATTTTAATGTGACGCATTAACATGAGCTCTTTTAGGAATAACTACAGGACTTCATGATGAGCGTATTAGAGCGTTGCTTCAGTACAGGTGCCTGCCAGTCTTCATAAATCAGCTCCAACAAGTTAATTCTTCTTAAAGGAGGGTGAATTTGAATCGTGGGGATGGATGAGTGATATGTAACGAAGGCAGGAGCACAGTGGGGCGTACTTGGGTTGCCAGAAGGTGGGGAGCGTGGGATGCACTCAGCCTGGTATTGACCACTGTGGGTTGGAGTGAGGGACCCTCCGTCTCCTCTGCAGTGCCTTATATCAAAGGCAAGCGCTGCTGCAAGTGCCAGGCAGCAAAATGCAGCTTTGGGCATGGGGCAATGCTCCTTTCCATGTGCTACTTGGCTATCTCCCGTATAGCATGCTTCTCATGGCAGGATGCTGCTGCACTCCCTAAGCCTGCTTGAAGGCAGCTGAGGTGTTTCCCTTAGAATATACCTCACGGCTGAGCCAGGCTGCTTGTTATTGGCTGTTGATTTTATTGATGTTATTGACTTTTTCATGGGGCACTTCGGGGACGTTTGCATGATGGCGTGTGCACGCGCTACAAATTGCTTGATGTTGCACAGTGCTTAACTCGTGCTCTGCACCAGCGAGAGGAGCGTGGTTTTATTAAGAACCTTTTGTAGTAGTTGCTATTGTTTTTATGATAAAATATATAATGCAGTCATCACTACTGCCTTCCCACTGTGGCAACCGGGTAAGGCAGAATAATGATGTGTCATATAAGCACTTCCCAGATAGTAACAGAGGTATGCAGCACACAGACTCATCGCAAAGAGCTTCCCGTGCTGTCGAACACCACTGCAACAGATAGCAGCAGATGGGCAATTTCATCACAATGCCATAGAGATACAAAATCAAGGTTGCTACTGCGTGGTTATTCCTAAGCCAAACTTCTGCAAGCAGGACTTTGCTCTTCTGTGATCAAATGGTAATTCAGACGGTGAAAAAGGCTCTTGGGAGGACAGAGGGAACAGGGTGCAGATGGGTTTGGTTGCAGCTTCCCCTGGAGACCACTTGTCCTTGCTCTCGCTGCCCTCCTCGCGTGCAGTTCAGAGCAAGGCATTAAGTGTTGTTAGCAGAGGTTGTGTAGATGGAGCTCTGGTAATGCAGTGTTGACACAGCAACACACAAATGTTATTAATATTTCAATAGGTGGGTAAGGAAGGGAAGAACACGCTTTTTCCTGTAAATAAAACAGGATCACTTGTTTTCTATTCCAAGACTTGCAGCCTGTCTGAGGCAGTAATATTTTAAAGTTGATTGGATCTTAAAATTGTAAGAGGTCCCCAGTGGTACGACTTGAGCTGGCATTATCAGCTCAGCCATTGTCTTACGAAGCAATCTTCTATTGAACCATTCTGTGCTCCCTCATCCTTTAAAAATGCGCAGCCCGGAAATGGCTCAGTTCTCCAAGGCAGCTCACTGGGGCTGCATGGTGATGGTGAGGAATGAAGATGAATATCTTCATGCAGGTGACCTTGGCAGCAGCCAGCCTTGTCCTTGGGGCTCTCAACACCTTGTTTGCTTTTTTTTTATTCACCGGGGACCGGTTGACAGTGTCATCCTTCAGTTTGAAAAATACTGCGAAGGGGAGAAGTTGGAAGAAGCGTGGCAGGGCGGGGGGAGAGGGAAAGCAATGGGTGTACGTGGGGATGGGTGGCAGCCTGCAGACCCTGCCCTGTGCCACAATCCCATATCAGAACAGGATCCCCATCCCTGGAGGTGCTCGAGGCCAGGTGGGATGGGGCTCTGGGCAGCCCGAGTTGGTGGGGGTCTGGAACTGGGTGGGCTTTACCATCCCCTCCAACCTGAGCCATTCTATGAAAGCAGCCCATGGCGAGCAGGCAGTGTCCTTCTGGAGGCCTCCAATGCATCTTGTAGTATGGTGGTGGTAGTTTCCAGGAAGCAGTAATAAATAGCTCTGGAAATGTCTGCGTTCATCGGAGCCTTTCTGTGCTGAAAAACGACTTGGAAGAAGCAAAGCAAAGCAAGGGGCGAGGTGTAGTGTAATGATTCACAAAGGGATCTCCTGCATTTTCTACAGCTATCAAAAGGAGAAGGAGACTTCTGACAGTAGATGGCTCTTTAACAGAATGGGAAAAGGCAAAATTATATGTAGTGGTTAGGAACAGAGCCTAGACGAATCCAGACTAGAAATACAGTGCAAACTCTTAGCAGCGAGGTCATAAAACATGAGAGCAGTTTACCTAGGGATGGCAGTGCAGCTTCCTGAAGTCTGTAAATCAGCGCTAGATCTCAGTTTGAGAGATCTGCCATAACTCAGGCAGAAGCCACAGGGCTCAGTGCAGACGTGTCTGGGTTTTGGGCCTGTGTGTTATGTGGAGGGTCGGAATGAATGGTCAAAATGCGCTCTTGGGTCCTGAGGATCCCAGTGCTTGTTCCAGACCATCTGGTGCTAGGTGGTGGGAAAGGCAAGGGGAGATAATCAGCTGTCTGGGGAGATTGTGGGGGGTTCTGTTTGGCCACAACCACATTGCAGAAATGCCCTGAGCCAAGGGTAATTTATGTAAGGGAAGCTAATTGCATTTTCAAAAAATCTGGGAGCAACATACGCTTCTAATTTTTATCCTGTCCCTATCAGTTGAGTAACGCATTTTGCCTGAATGAGAAATAAACTTGAAATTGTTTTCCATGGCTTTGCAAAACTCTGCAAGATGTTGCTGAACAGTGCGCTTTTTCTGGCCGAAAGGCAGGTTTCCCTTCAAACCCATCATCCCCCTGTGTCCCATTGCAGCCCTTGGGGCTCTGCTTCTCAAGGGAACCACCCCCCAGCGCAGTGCCATGCTGCCCAGGGGACAGGCAGAGAGCAAAAGGCATTTTCCGAAGGCTGCCTTTGCTATTGCAAGGTTGACTCTGCTTTTAGTCAGGAAGAACAGAAATCCTGGCAGTTGGTTGGGATTTGTAGTGAATTTTCCCTTTGGCTTTCGTTTGAGCGCTGTGAAAACAGGGTTGTGTGTCTGCAGCTTTTATTTCTGGCTTTAAGTAATTCTTCCAAAATATTCTCTTGTAAAAAAAATGAGACCAATACTTATGTGTCTGTGGTATCTAGGAGACTGGCAGAAATTGTGCTCTGTGTGATTATCCAAAGCAGTTGTCGTGTTTTTCTCATTGCTAATGGTATATAATTATGTACTAAGGCTCACTCCAGGTAGAGCATCTCAGGGCAATTAGAACAAACAGAAGAGGACACAGCGAAGACCCCAGGCCAAGTGACTTTGTCCCCCCCCAGGAAAGGGAAATAATAGTCTCAAAATATGTTGTCTCTTTTCTGCTCTCTGAAATTCAAGTTGATCCATTAGAGAGAGCAGATCTTTCTAGAAAGACCACATTGGAGCTCATTGGAAAGCCTATGGCGAGTGCGGAGCAGAATCCTATGGGATGCGGTGCTGGTGTTGGCTGAGCCTGCATCTGTAGGGATGTGGAGAACTGTGCTCCTGGGAAGCAGATGCAGGCAACAGCCCCCCCTGGGCTGGCCCCACTCCCTCGTTAGTAACAGTGCCCTGCAAAGCATTTGGGGCTCGTGGTGCAGTCAGGCACAGCAGAGCAGCATCCCTGCTCCGAGCCCACCAAATGCACACCGAGCACGCCCGCCTCATTCTGTGAAGCTGTACATGAAAGGAATACATTTCCACTCATCTCTTTTTTTTTTCCTATCCCTGATAACCTTTTGTTCCAAAGCGGGTGATTTGATTAGCCCCCCGTTTATCTACTCGTATTATTGATGATTAGAAAATTGCGCAGACCTTTTAAAAGCCGCCTGTGATATTTGACGAGGTGGATTCTTGTGGGTGTGAGCATGAGTTACAAATAGGATTATATCTGAAGCACTTTTTCTTCAGGGGACATTACTGCAGAGCTGTAGGCTTGGCTTGTCAGCAGGTATCTCCTGCCCATGCTGGCTGGGCATCGCATGCGGGTTTTTACATTCCTGATAACTGTGAGTGTGCAAATGGAGGGAATCCCCTCCGACTGAGACGAGGTAAATGTGCATTTATCAGCCAGTTCTCTGCAGGGAGAACAGGGAGGAGAAGGGCACCAGGCACTGCTTAGGCACAGTGCAGGAGGACAGAGCCAAGAAGCTGGAGGTGATGTATTTATTTTAGAAAACGTGGGAGATGACTGACTGCATGCTGGGATGCTCGGTCCCGTAACAAATGGCTCCAGTGCGGCTCTCTGTCTCCCCGAGCCCTGTCTGGCCCACCCCTACAGAGCAGGAGGAGCTGGGAGCGGGTCCTGGAGGTGCTCCTGTGCCTGCAGAGCACTCCCCGTGCAGGGGACGGGGCACGGCGAGCTCACGGGCTGCAGAGGGCACGCAGCAAACTGTGTGCTGCTGCTTTGGGAGGGAGAGGAGGCAGCAGGAAAAACTCAGGGCACCCAGCGCAGGGCGGGCGGGATGCCGTCCCCAACGCCACGTGCCACGGCCGCAGACGAGGGACAAAACCACGCTCCTTTCCGCAGGAGGTTCTCCCTCCGTTTGGAAACAAGGCGGAGGGGCTCTACCCTCAAAGACATCGCGCACCTCGGACATCTCCCTCCCTTTGACCGCAGCAGCGCCGCGTTCTTAAAGTAGCAGCCCGAGAGCAAGCCGAGGGCTCTGCGCCGTGCTCCAGCGCCATGGCCGCTGCAAAGCCTCGGCGCTGCCTCCCCCTCCCAGCCAAGTTCCCTGCTCGCAGCTCTTTGTCGTCGGGAGACACCTCAAGACCGACTGCGGCAACAGCAGCGGCTCGGCGGGATGGGGCGGCGCTGGGAACAGCGCTCGGGGTCTGGGAGCTCGAGCAGGGGGAAGGCAGGGCGCTTCGGAACCCTGATCGCAGCTGAGGTCGTGCGGCCTGTCAGTGCGATGCTCATGTATTTTTCATGCGGAGCTGTCGACGGGCTCCATGCACACCGCAGCACCCGAGCAGCGCGGTGCGGGCGGAGTGGTGTTGGTAGGAGCTGCCAAGCGGGCAAGGTGTGTGTGGGGGGGTGGTCCTGCTTGCGTCTCTCCTCCACAAACTCGTATCTTTGCGTTCTTGCCCCGTGCCATCACGGTCAGCTTATCTTGCGTGGGAATGCAAGGTGCCAAGCTGTGTCTTTGTCCTTCAGCCTTCCCTTGCCCGAGCGCGGGGCCGTGCCGCAGGCTCCCAGCCGTGCAGCCCTGGCCAAAAATCAAGGCAAAAAAAAAAAAAAAAAAAAAAAAAAGACAGCTCCTGCCCCAAAGATCTTAGTTAGCAGACAAGAGAAAACAGAAGGACACAACAGGTTGGAAAACTCAGGGGGACAATGAGCTGATACAAATTGTCTGAATAAGCAGCAGGCAAAGCACAGGAGCCTTCCACCAGCTGTTCGCCGGTCCTCTGGGCTTATTTGAAGGTTTGTTGCAGATATCAATTCAGACACATCCCATCCAAAAAAGGGGTTGGCATCTGCCCCACAAACAAGCTCGTGTCCAGGCGTGCACTCCTGTTTGCAATGAGATCTGACACAGCTGCGGCTAATGGGGGAGGTACCACTAAACACAAAGCCCCCAGAAGGGTTTTTTGTTTTTTCTGCATGGAATGCTTTATCCCAGAGGAGGCAGTGGTACACGCAACACCTACCCACCCTTGCACATCGAAGAGCATTTAATTGGGCCCACAGCAATCAAACCCTATTGTTTCCTTAACAAACAATGTCAGCGTGAAGTTGCATCTCGCCACAAGCCATCCCCAAAGGGAGCCCATGTCCGGCTGGCGCAGGATGGATTAAACCCAGCGATCAAAGCCATCATGATCTGAATCTTCCCATCTCCGAGCTGTGCAGAGGCCGGCAGCCCGCTCCCTGTATCCCAAGCAGCGCCTGTGTGACAGCACGCAGACGTGGAAGCCTTTTTCTCCTTCGTTATCAGACGGATTTTTATTCCGACTGAAGCGAACAACATGAGCGGGTGCTGCGGAGCGCAGCCTGGAAATGGAAAGTTTCTCTTAGCCAACAGAGGTTCACTTCAAAGGGGCCTGTGAAGAGGTTCCATGTTAATTATGGGGAGGAAAATGGCGAGTAACCTAATTAATGCGTGCACTCATACTTAGGTACATCCACTCACACACACACACACATCCCTTAGAACACGCAGCGTGGCAGCGCTGCAGGGAAGCAGGCAGCATCGCGGTGATGCCGCAGTCCAGCAGTTAACAGAACCTCCTCCTCTGCTGGAAAGTCACATTTCTGCTAAGCAGAAAGGAATTGTGGTTTTATTTTTAACTTGGCTATCTAAAGGGAAAGAGGAAGAAGTATCTTGCGGTCAGACCCTGGAGATTCCGGCTCCGTTCTGAGCTCTGCCACCAATTCCCCATGTGACCCTAAGCAGGTCGCTTAATCTCTGCGCTTCATTTCCCTTCTGCAAAGTTTGGCGAGCGCTCTCCTCCCCGCTGTGCCTGGAGCTGGGGGCAGGCGCTGCTCCTGCACTGCGCCCAGCACCACGGGAAACACGGGGCCCAGGGGCCGTGGAAAAGACTTTCAAGTCTGTTCCGGGGGGAGCGCTTTGCTGGGCACGGGGGTTGCGTGATTTCATCCTCTGGAGAGCAGGGTGGGGGAGAAACTCTGGCGTTGATTCGAGTTCAGTGCAGGAGAGCACAGTGCGGGAGGAGAGTGGCGGTCAGGGAAGGAGGAGGCTGCAGGGCTGCTTCTCCCTCTGTGCCTTTATTTCAGAACGCGGTTTCGCAGAGGAGAGGTGTTGTTTGCAGAGCAGGAAGGCGTTACATCAGATTAAAGCGGATTGGGAATGGATGTCCTTCTTGCAGCCCAATGCACGTAGACAATCTCTGTTGTTGTTTTCTCTCCTGCAGCTGTCAGTCTGCTCACTGCAACCACTGGCTTTACAGTGAAAGAATGGGCTGTATACATATTGAACAGTGCCTCAGCCGAACGCGCGTGCTATTACAGGCATTCCGTGGGGTTTTGGAGTGAGCTGTGCTGTGGGGTCAGCCTCGCTATGGGGACTGTGGCTCAGGCTGCAGTGGGGGAATGGGAGCTCCAGGAGCACGACTCAGGGCACCTGGGCTGATTGGGGTTTGTGGCTTCAGCTCAGGCTCTGCTCTCTGATATCTCTGGGGGAAAAAATCTCCAAATCATAGAATGGCCTGGGTTGAAAAGGACCTCAAAGATCATCCAGTCTCAACCCCCCTGCTGAGTGCAGGGTCGCCAACCACTAGACCAGGCTGCCCAGAGCCACATCCAGCCTGGCCTTGAATGCCTCCAGGGACGGGGCATCCACAACCTCCCTGGGCAACCTGTTCCAGTGCCTCACCACCCTCTGTGTGAAAAATGTGGATGTTTTTTCTCATACCCGAATTTTTGATTGAGGGAGGCCCCCTCCCCGCCCCTCCATGGGCTTATCAAGCAAGTAAAACATTGATTCCTGTGATAAAATGCCAAATAAGCACTCTGCAAAACGAGCAGAATACCTTTTGCTGTATCCTTGGGAGCGTGGGGAAGGTTTGGGGACCAGCATTCAAAAGCATCGGTCTCCATGGCATTGCGAGTGTATTTGAGGAGGAATTCAAAACATCTTTAAACAGCTTTGTTCTCAAGTAGAGAAGCAGAGAGGGAGGAAAAGGAAAAAAAAAAAAAAAAAAGGGCCTTCAGCTCGGGCGTGTCTCTGCCCCTCTGAAAAGCCCCGAGGTCGGTGCTGGGTGCGGAGCCTGCAACGCTGCCCGCCGGTCCCGGGTCCACCCCCCCCCACCGCAACAGGCAGAGCTGCCCCGTGCGGGAGGCGGCTCCGCATTTGCATCGCTTAATTAATTTCCCGCAAGACATGGGCCGTGCTCGGTGTCAGCGCAGAGCCCCGGGGCCGGGATCGCTCTGTCGAGGGGCACGCAGCGGAGCTCCGTGCCCGGAGCGATGGGGAAAGGCTGGGAGAGGCGGAGCCGGCAGGGAATGGGGACGGGTGGATCTCCGGAAAAAGGGATTTCCATGGGAAACAACGCTCTGTCTTGCTGCCGACACCCACTGATTCCCTTCCACCCACTGCTGACCGTGTGCTGGGGTGGATGGCTGTAGCCCAGTGATCTCCTGAAACAGCTGAGGGTATCCAGCTGCAATCTCTGCATAGCTATCAGCAACCAAAGCGTTTGGGGATGAAGTGCAGCAGGGCACTGGGAGTTGTCCGTGTTTTTATCGTGCCCAGGCGGGCGCCCATCTGTCTCCCCTGGCACTCAGTGCTGATCTCCATCACCTCTCCCTCGCGATGCCACTTGACACTTGACTGACAGTCAGTGCCCTGCACGCAGCGCAGAGCCCACTGCTCGTGGCTCCTTCAGCACAACAGTTAAAACATCGCTTCGGTACCCGGCAATTTATAGCCATTTTGTTCTCATCCATCACTCAGGAAACAGCGCGGAGAGGCAGCTCTGCCTGGCATAAGCAATGGGTCCCTGATGCCAGAGAGAGCCTCCATCTCCTGCTGTCCACATGGAGAGCCTTGGTGACATCAGGCTGTGTTTTTCTTTGCCGTGGCTGTGTTAGTGGATGGGCTGCGGGGCAGTGGCCTCCCAGGGCAGCACTGGTCCCTGGGCAGTGGGCAACCTGAGAGCAGTGCTCTGCTTGCCCAGCAGACGTGGGGGCTCTCTGCTTCCCCATTTTGTACTTGGCTTTCTTCTGTTCTTGCCTTCTCTTCCTTTGTAAGGACAAAACATCAGGGCACTGGTGAATCTTTCCCATTTTAATTGGTGACAACTGGTACCGCTCATCAGCAGTCTGCGTCGGGGCAGTTTAATTTGATCTGATGACTGGTTAATGGAGGCTTTCCCATCGGGACCTGGGGGTACCGCAGGCTGTGAGGAGTTTGTGCTCTCTCTGTGCCAACCCCCTGCTCCATCTCTGGGACTAGGGGTCCTCCTCATGGCATTCGGGCTTGGGGACAAGGGCAGGATCCAGATGTGGCCGTCACACAGGGCTGGGGGGGTCCATCCTGGCCAGGACCATGCATCTGGAACAGCATATGAGTGCCTGACAAGTGTGTTTTATCAAGGATGGGCAGGATAATTTTGCACGTCCTTGTTTTGTCATTTAGGGCACTTAAAGTGTCACTGAGATTTTGCTAGCCTAAAAGCTTATCTGTCAGCATCAGTGAGTTATTCCAGTAAAAGGCTATCATCAACAGCAGCGGGGGGGGGGGGGGGGAACCTGAAGGTTTTATATTCCAGGTTCTCTGCGGCCAATCTCAAGCCCTTCCTGCAGCCCCTGTTTATCTGCACAGTGGTGGCCAAAGCTGGTGGGCAGCTGTGCCCGGAGCTGGGCTGCAGCCATCCAGCTGCATCCCCAATGACACAGCAGGGATTTTGCTCAGGGTTTACCATTTCTGAGCCTGTTTTAATGAGGCGGTGCCGCTCGGATGCTGCAGGTTGTGGGCGTGCAGCACGCAGGGCTGTGCGTGGGAGACAAGGGGAAAAAGGTCACAAGGATTTCTCGAACGGGACAGAAAATTGGAGTGGGGCAGCCTTGAGCAAAGCAAAAGTGAGATGCGGACAGGTCTGGTTCCCGTTCCATTTTCTTTGGTGCACCATGAGGTATTTCCCCTGATTTGCAGCTGTCCTTGGGTTGCACCCCAATAACATGGCATGGAAAGATGGAGGGCTGAGAGGGATGCAGGAGGGCAGAGAGAAGTGATGAGGGATGGATGGATGGGCAGATAACCGCCTGCTGCCATGGGAAGCTTGACTGCCTTGTGTTGGAGCAGAGCTCCCAAATGAAGAAGTCATGGCATGGTGCTGCCTTTAGCTGCAGGGATGCTTTTTCTGAACAGTGAACTGGAAAACAAACTTGCCTTGTGCAGTAAACAGGTTTTAATGTGCTGTTAACTATATTTATATGACTTTCTGTCCAAGGAGGTGGATTTACAAACATATTAAATGGTTTTCATCCTGGTACATGACTGCTATGCCATATTTCATTTACTCTGGAAATCCAATGGCAGACTGGATCATAAAAAAATGTTGTATAAACACGCATAAAATATTTGTTCCAAGCACAGAAGCAAATAAAAGAGGAGATGAGCTGGAGTGGGAGCCCGGGGGCCTGTCGAGCAGGGGAAACAGGGAATTCAGAGGGAAATCACACAAGTGCTATCTGCAGTGTGGAGTCAAAACACAAACGTTTTTCTGCTTCTGTCTGACGACGATGCCTGCAGTTTCCTTCTTAGTCTTTGGGCTTTGGCCACCTGGTGTATATCGATTCATGCCGTTCCTTTGCTTTGAAAAGCACAACGAAACTCTTATTCTTTGCATGCGTTTTGCGATATAAACAGTAAATATTTGCAGCGGAACCTAAGCAGTGAGGTTGTCCCAACACACCTGGGAGCAGCACTGCTTCATCCCAGCAGGGCACATCCCTGGGACAGCTGGAAGCTGTTTTCCCACCCTCTTCTCTTCTCCCCCACGTGGGAATTTCCCTGTGCCCTCTGATGGAAAGCCCACACAGCAGAAAGACCCAGAGCATCACCAGCAGGCAGAGCAAGGCTTTGTTCCACAGCAGGATGGGGACACGAGCTTATCAGTGCCCTGTCACCATGCCTGGGTGATGGATGCCTGCACGGCGCTGCCCTGACCTCCCGCTGTCCCTCGTTATCTGCTGGTGGCCAGCACCAGCCTTCTGCTGGTTCAAATCTTTCCATCATCTGCGCCATTAGCATCCCTGCCCGGAGCGCTGCTGCTCTGAGAGCCAGCAGCAAAAAAAAAGGTCAAAACCATTCTTTAAAAATTGATGTACTTATGACCAACGCTTCCCCAAACACTGAAAAGATTTTTTTTTTTTTCCCGACTTTCTTCCTTTCTCTCAACCTTCCTTCCATTTACAGCAGCGAGCTGCTGCAGGAAGAAAGGAGAAGAGTAGGGATAAAGGGGCAAAAATGAAAGCTAAAGGGAAAAAAACTGCCCTTTGTAGTCTTCATTTCTTCCATTGTCGGGCTGGAGGACGGTGGTGAAAAGAGGCTTTCCACTCCAAATGCAATGAAAGCAATGCCGATGGACAGCATTTTTTAGCCTGTGTTCTTTGACACGAGCAGCGAGGAGGCATTCCTCCCTCCAGGTGTTTTCTGGAGCCAACATTGTTTGGGCTACGCCAACCCAATTGCGTGGGATGACCAAGATGCGTTGTTAACGGGAGCTCCTGAGCGCCCTCTGCTCCTTGCTGGGGCACTGTTTTCTATTTGAATCATGAGCCATTCAGCTTGGAAAACACCTTTAAGGTCTCCAAGCCCAACCCATCCCAATGTCCCCACTGACCATGTACCCAAGTGCCACATCCCCACGGTTCTGGAGCACCTCCAGGAATGGTGACACACCACCTCCTGGGCAGCTGTGCCAGAGCTGACCGCTCTTTTGGAGAAGAAATTCTTCCTAATACCCAACCTGTCTGCTTGTTTAAAGAGCGGGATCAGAATTCTGCTGCCTCTTTCAGTGGTGTGAAGGATGGGTGCTTCCACTGGAACAATTGCACGTTCAGGGCAAGAACAGCTTTAAAGCCTCGACAGAAAAAAAACATTTTTTTTTTTTAAACTTCCTTTAGAATTGTATCAGTAATCCGTGGTTACATTATTAATGCAGTATTAAAAGGACTTGAGGCCACTCACCAAATTCCTATTTCAAATAAATAATTGCTGGAGCTGAGATAATTTATTAAATTAAATTGAAAAACCCAGACGCACTCTATATTTGCCTTCAAGTAATTTATTTTATTTTTTTTTTAAATACCGCGTCCAAAACGACGCTGATTTTCGAACTGCCGTATCCAGGGGCTCTGCACTTGGGCTGGAATGCCAATGTGGTAGCACGGGGCCTTCTGTGGGCTGTGAGCCTCAGAAGAAACCTCCGCTGCAGTCAGCGAAGGGCAGATATGGGTTTGTTCTGAGTGAAGCAGTGGGTGATTTGGGTGTGATTTAATGCCCATGATCCAGCTCCTGCTCCGCTGGACAGGGTCCTCATTTTGCATTTTGTGTCCCCAAGCAAAGACATGGCCGGACTCTTCTGAGTTCACTTGGAAGTAAACAAACAGAAATCCTTATCATTTCTTACACCGAAAGTACATTGGCAGGAACCAAAGGGATGCATTATATATTATGTCATTTGCGTCCCATTTGCCTTTTAAAGAAATGAGAGAGGAAGATGAAAAGGAATGTTTGATGGCGCTTCCTATCATCTCTACAAAAGAGCTCTGCACCAAAGTGTCGGGCTTCTGCAAGGAGCGCTGCGTGATTCAACTTCCACACGGCACCAAAGAGCTGGGAAGGGCAGGAGCAGCGCACACCTTCATTTCGGCTCCTTTCATACCTTCATTTGTGCCAGGATAATTTAATGCTAACGTCGGTTCTTGGACGGACACGCAATGCCGATAGCCCTCTGGTAGAGAGATCCCTTAATGGCAGCTCGTACAAGATTTGGTTGTATCTCATTTGTTGGTCATTTACAAGCAAGGCTGTTTCAATCAGTCGGTAATTTTTCATAAAGCGTTTTGATTAAATAAATAACGAGAGCGCGAGCGCGAAACGTTATTTTATTATTCAAAAAAAACCTCCGCAATCATAAGTGCTCTATTGATTGAGCTTCCCAAGCGCTCTGCACATAAATAACCCTTCGCGTAAATAACGCCGTCAAAGCCAGTGGTGCCATTCGCCAAAGGAAGGCGGCTCTTGTGCAGGTGCGGGCAGGGGGGGTCATGAAATTCCCTTCTTCTATCGTGTGCGTGGGGAGATCCACATCCAGTAGGAGAATGATGACTGTGAGAGCCCCAAGCATTATCGAGGTGCTCCAGGGAGAGCTGTTGTTGCCTCGTTTGAAGCTGATATTGTGTTGGATATTGGGTGTTTTCAGATTGCTGCTAGACATGGGGCTCCCCTATGTCTCCACATAGGGCTGGGGGATTGGCCGCACCATGGAGGGAGGATGGGGCACTTCAATGTGGTTTTATCCCTGGTTTGCTGAGATGCACAACAAATCGCTGCTAAACCTGAACCCCAGAAAGATGCTGGTGTTTAGAAACAGGAAAGCTGTTGCATAATAGGGGAAATTGGGACCAGGATCCTTTATACGCCACGGTGACTTCAGAAGCAAGAATAAACAATATTTAAAAATGTATAAACACAGATGGCATATTTTCCTTAAAAAAAAAAAAAAAANCAATTAACTGCCTCATATGTTCTCCTATATAATTCCAGGAGGAATTTACTATGTTTAAAGTGAAAATAAGGAGATGTTACCCCCGGTGCCAAGATGTGGGCAAATAACTGCATTCTCAACACATAAATTCTGAAAAATTTATAAAAAAAAAAAAAAAAAAAAGGAATTCAAAGTGAGGGGGGGAAACTAACAAAGTGGAAATCAAAGACAGAGCGTTGTGCAGCAGCATGGGGTCATCACGGGGACCTGCATCTCCAGAATGGGAATGGGGGAGTGCAGTCCCTGCCCTGGTGATGGCAATAGTGAGGATGTCCCTCTTGGTCCACTGTGCAGGGAATGTAAAAAGCAAAGCTGCATTGCCTGGGAGTTGCTCAGGAATCGGTGACGAAGGGGAGAGGCATTTGAAAGACTCATTTATTTGCGCCATTAACCATTTTAACTGCCTCTCTCAGATAACAGTCGTCGCAATGGTTAGAAGAGCAGGTGTTGGAGTAATAAGGGCGATTGAAAAGCACTGGATGGTCATTATTATTAATACTGATCATAAAAATGAAACGGGGATGCGTATACGCCCTGTGTTCTTTTATGCCCCTCTGTTTTATGGAGTGGTGGTTCTCCGACCTGGGTGAGCTGCTTTGGTCCGGTCCAACCTCAGCTCTTGGAGACACCCCTCCCTTCACTCTATGTTGCAGAATAAATAGCACATCGTGGTCAGTGGTCTCCTGCTGGAACCTCTGCAGTGAGAACTTAGCGCTTAATTGATTTCAAAGAGAAATAAAAGTTCGTTTAGCCGGTGTTCGTTTAAAAAATATGGCCGCTTCCCAGGGACGAGTAAACACACGGGTTTTGTGTAAAAAGACACAGGTTGTGTAAAAAGACACAGGTTGCATAAAAACACGCTGATCCTGGAAAAACAGAGCTGATGGAGCAGCATCTCTGTCACTCCAGCAAAGTGAATGTGCGGAGCCTCTGATGTTCTTTGGAGAATGTAGGTAGAATGGAGGGAGCTTTGGGTTAACGGGGACCCAACGCCCAGTGGGAAAACTGAGCCAGAGAAACGCGGCTTGGAAATACCACGCACCTTCCTAACAATGAGAGTAATTAAACACTGGAGCACTTTAACAAAGGAAATGATGAATTTGCCATCGTTTGCTGTCTTCGAGTGGAGATTGGATGGGTTCCTAGAAGATAAGCTTTAATTCAAGTGCACGATTGGACTCTGTAGTGTTAAATTATGGATAAGATGAGTAACTCCCTCCGCCAAAGGAGTGGGGGGGTGCGATATTCTGACATATGTTAAGCAGTAAATCAGATTAGACTATCGGAGCGGCCCCTCTTGGCCCCAGAGCCCATAAATATTCACTTCCATTATAATGAGCTCTTGCACCGCTTGCACTCCGGTTTACCAGGTGGCCATAGAAACGTCAAAGTGCTTCGAAGCAAATCTTTTTGCCACAGGAGAACATATGGATTGTGTCATTGGCTCTGGTGGGAGCCGGGTTGGGCCGGGAAGGAGGCACAGCCTCCGACCCAGGGAGGTTGGGACCTCGCTCTAATCTCACCCTTAGGCTCTAAAAGGGAAAATGGCAGCTCTGGCTCTCGAGTTGCTATTTATTCATTCACACTTAAGGCTACATTTCTTGCTGAATCAAAGGCTTTAGCAGCAGATCTTGTGCTTTTAAGTCGGCTCTGTTTGATAAGGGCAGAGTGGTGGTTTCTCCTTTGCTCTCCCAGCCCCACGGAGGACCTTTATGCTGGTGGGCAGCAAGGGAGATGTGGGGCAGCGGGCTGGGGAACCGCTGCACCTGGATCACGGCACGGTGCGTGCAGTGGGGCTGGGATGCAGCATGCCCACCTCCCAGCCGTGAGCTCCTCGCTCCGGGCACACAACGCCTCTCAGGGCAGAGCATCGCTATGGGTTGCTGCTTTTGGAGGGTTTTCATGCTGTTTATTGAAGGTGTTTTATTTCTGAACTGTAGCTTCAGGTTACATTTCTCTCTGTTGAAGCCGGCGGCTGCAGCAGCACCTCAAAGCTGCAGAGGTATTGGATGTGAGGAGAGACTTTTTTCTTCACTGAGAATCAGCATTTTGTGTGGTTTGTTGCCACCAGGAGCAGGATTAGAGTCCCTGCAGGAAAACCGGCAAGAATAGGTTTCTATTTTTTCTTTTTCTTTTTTCTTTTCTTTCTGCCTTTAAGTTGAGCAAATAAGTCGATGGAGGGAAAAATGGGGAGCGTGCGCACCCAGCACACTGGTGAACCCATCCTCTGCCTGTCTGCATTTAGCTCTGCTCCACATCCCAGTTTGGTGCAGGAGAAGGGGCACTGCTGGCACCTCTGGGGCGGCCTTCTGCCCCATGGGTGCTGGGGGAGAGCAGGAGCAGGCATACAGCCTTGGGATGTATGGGGGGAGCAGGCATACAGCCTTG